>NC_057814.1:30329877-30339665 GCF_018294505.1 Triticum aestivum
GCGCCCCCCTCCCCTTCCCCTATATATAGTGGGGGTTTTAGGGCTGCCAGAGACACGAGTCTCCCTCTCTCTTGGCGCAACCCTACCCCTCTCCCTCCTCGTCTCTCGCAGTGCTTGGCGAAGCCCTGCTGGAGTGCCACGCTCCTCCACCACCACCACGCCGTCGTGCTGCTGCTGGACGGAGTCTTCCCCAACCTCTCCCTCTCCCTCTCCCTTGCTGGATCAAGGCGCAGGAGACGTCATCGGGCTGCATGTGTGTTGAACGCGGAGGCACCATTGTTCGGTGCTTAGATCGGATACGGCCGCGATCTGAATCACTTCGTGTACGACTCCGCCGACCGCGTTCTTGCAACGCTTCCGTATCACGATCTTCAAGCGTATGAAGATGCACTCCCCTCTCTCTCGTTGCTAGTTACTCCATAGATTGATCTTGGTGATGCGTAGAAATTTTTGAATTTCTGATACGTTCCCCAACACGGGTCCCCTTTGGAGGAATTCACGTCTTCATCAGCAAGATCAGCGAAGCGGGCCCTGAGCCGGACATCTGCACCGACCTCGTCGAAACGGCTCAGCGTGCAAGCCCTGCCCGGGTTCTGCCCGCCATGAAACGTGCGTTCGTAGGATTCATCAATGGTGCAGAAGTTGAACCGACGTCCGATGGTGAGACCGTCGTTTATTCAGATGGCGAATCATCCACCGGGGAGACCGAGTCACTGTACCAATTATCATATGGCCATTTTGGAGGCTGTTCCGATGGCGGCAGTATTCCGAACCCCCTTGAACCGTCGAGCCGGGTTGCGATCTTCATGGCTGGTACACAGCCCACGTTACAATCTTCGGCTGCGGCTGCAGTGATTTCCGGATCGGCAGCTGGGGCAGGAGGCCCCGCGCGCCGGCCAGCCCAAATCTAGTCCGGTTTATTGGATGCCTGGATGACACTACTAACCGCACAGGTTACCCCGGAAACCCAAGATCAGCATAATGCGGAGGTGGCTAAGCTACAGGATCAGATAACTCAGGCCAAGGGGCACTTAGCGGCTGAAGAAACCAGGATGGCCGAGGAGCGGGCCGCTTTGGATGCGCAGGCACAGCGGATTCAGGCACAAAATTACCGACTCCTGTTGGATCAGAATGCTTCAAATGAGGTATTTCGGAGGAAGCATCGGTCTCGATTGCCACCGGTTTACGAAGCAATGAATTTCTTCAGCACACCAGGAGCAGGAACCAGTAATCCGGCAGTGATAAACCGGCTCGAACCGCCAGGGGCCGGAGCGCCGGATCAGCCAAGGATAACCGACCCGCCTCGATGGACCCATGACCCACCACAGTATATGCCGGCACCGCCGGGTCACTTCTCCACCCCTTTGGATAACATGATCGCCGTAGCATCACGATTGGCTGCTATTCCGATGGAGGGTGAGTCCCCAGCGGCGGTTGAGACGCGGCGCGCTAGGGATCTCCTTCAAACAGCTATGGTGCAGCAGCAGGCCTATTCGCATAGTCGAGACAGACTTCATTCAACCCCACGCCCGAGCCGGAGTTACAGCCGGCACATCGATGAACCGGCCGTGTCAAGGAGTGCGCGGAACTGAGACGCCCCTCGAGGGTCTAACCCGGCGCGTGGTGGGGCAAATGCTCAGGAAGTGGTGAATAACGATAGAGCATGTCGAGAAGCTGAGCTACAAGCGCAGGGCCGTCAGCTCACTCCAGTTCGTCCGACGGCTTCCGTGGAACGAGGTCTTACTTTCAGCTCTTGGGGAGTTCCCTGCCTCACCCCGGCTTTGCGTAATGTGCGGCTGCCCAAAGATTTCAAGGGCCCCCATAAGGTGCCTAATTACACCGCTGAATTACCCCCCGAATCATGGGTTGAGAGTTATGAGATGGCAATGGAGATGTTGGACGTGGATGAAGCGGCATGTGCAAAGTTTGCCAGTTAACTCCATCGGGTCATGGGACGAGTTAAAAGCCCGATTTATAGCAAACTTCAAAGACACGTGTAAACAAACCATGTCAATTGTGGATTTAGCCCCCTGCGTCCAGGAAGAGGGCGAGTCAACAACCCATTGGGTGCGCCGGGTCTCAGAGATCTTGCATTCATCGGATCGCATCAACGCTGACACGGCAATTATAACATTGGAGGGTAATTGCCGGTTTCAGCCTTTGAAATTGAAGCTGGGACTGCTCAAGCGTCACTGCAATGACATGGGAACACTTATGGCTGCTCTGGTTAAGTATGCTGATTCTGATAGTACAATGGACCCCGAGTCTGACGATGACAAGCCGGGGAAGGGAAAGAAGAACGGCAGCACCAAGGGGCAGCAGCATAATCCGACGGGCCACAATAATAATGGTAAGCGTAAAGCAGATCAGAATTCGGATTTTGTGGCTAACACCAATACACAGGGTAATGGTCAGCGCCGTAAAGGTAAACCGCCCCCAAGAAGGGGAGAACCCAGTCCTAATCTGGAGCGCCTGAATTACCTGTTGAACCAGCCCTGCCCGAAGCATGGATCGCAGGACAAACCGGCCACGCACCTCTGGAAGGATTGTTATATCATGCGAGAATTCAAAAATTCAGACTTTTTCCGGAATGATAATGGACCGTCCGGCGGTTCAGGTTCCGGGTCCTACGGGCCGGGTTATGGAGGAGGCAACTCCGGTTCAGGATTCCAGGGCAATCAGGGTGGACATGGCAATCAAAGCAATCAGAGCAACTAGGGTGGTTATAACCAACAGGGGCATCAGCAACAGCAGCAGTCAGGTTACCAAAGTCACCCGAAGCAGTTGAATAGTGGACAATACCACGTCTTCACCACTAGCCTATGCAAACGCGATCAGAAGCTTCATAAATGGGCGGTGAATTCAGTTGAACCGGCGGTGCCCCGTTATTTGCGATGGTCTGAGCAGCCTATTGTGTGGAGTCGAGAGGATCACCCGCCCCGGGTTGACAATCCGGGTCATCTGGCTTTGGTGGTGGCACCTCAGGTTGGAGGTTATAAGTTCACTAAGGTGCTCATGGATGGAGGGAGCAGTATCAACATCTTGTATTATGACACCTTCCGTCGTATGGGGTTAACAGATAAGAATATTAAACCGTCGAACACCGTTTTCCATGGTGTGGTGCCTGGCAAGTCAGCTTATCCGGTGGGTAAGATAGCTCTGGAGGTCGCTTTTGGAGATGAGTATGACTCGAGATCAGAGACGTTAACTTTTGAAGTGGTGAAAATCCATAGCCCGTATCATGCCATGTTTGAACGGCCGGCTTATGCTAAGTTCATGGCATGACCCTGTTATGTTTATCTGCAGCTCAAGATGGCGGGTCATAAGGGGACCATTACAGTACATGGAAGCCGCAAGATCGCTTTGGAATGTGAGGAAGGTGACGCGGCTTATGCTGAGTCAGTTTGTGCAACGGAGCAGTTGAAGTTCTATAAGGACAATGTTGATCCGGCTGACATGACTTCTTTGAAAAAGCCAACCACAGAGCATGATCCGGCCTTGAAGTTTAAATCGGCGGATGAGACCAAGCTGGTTGATTTTGTGCCCGGCGATTCATCCAAGCAGTTCATCATCAGTGCTAATTTGGATCTGAAATAGGAAAGCGCGCTCATCGAGTTCATCCGTGAGAATCGGGATATCTTTGCATGGAAGCCTTCTGACATGCCAGGTGTACCGAGGGAATGCACTGAGTGTTGGAAATATGCCCTAGAGGCAATAATAAAATGGTTATTATTGTATTTCCTTGTTCATGATAATTGTCTGTTGTTCATGCTATAATTGTATTAAGTGGAAACCGTAATACATGTGTGAATACATAGACCACAACATGTCCCTAGTAAGCCTCTAGTTGACTAGCTCGTTGATCAATAGATGGTTATGGTTTCCTGACCATGGACATTGGATGTCATTGATAACGGGATCACATCATTAGGAGAATGATGTGATGGACAAGACCCAATCCTAAGCATAGCACAAGATCGTGTAGTTCGTTTGCTAGAGCTTTTCTAATGTCAAGTATCATTTCCTTAGACCATGAGATTGTGCAACTCTAGGATACCGTAGGAATGCTTTGGGTGTACCAAACGTCACAACGTAACTGGGTGGCTATAAAGGTGCACTACAGGTATCTTCGAAAGTGTCTGTTGGGTTGGCACGAATCGAGACTGGGATTTGTCACTCCGTATGACGGAGAGGTATCTCTGGGCCCAGTCGGTAATGCATCATCATAATGAGCTCAATGTGACTAAGGAGTTAGCCATGGGATCATGCGTTACGGTACGAGTAAAGTGACTTGCCGGTAACGAGATTGAACAAGGTATTGGGATACCGACGATCGAATCTCGGGCAAGTAACGTACCGATTGACAAAGGGAATTGTATACGGGATTGATTGAATCCTCGATATCGTGGTTCATCCGATGAGATCATCGTGGAACATGTGGGAGCCAACATGGGTATCCAGATCCCGCTGTTGGTTATTGACCGGAGAGTCGTCTCGGTCATGTCTGCATGTCTCCCGAACCCGTAGGGTCTACACACTTAAGGTTCGGTGACGCTAGAGTTGTAGAGATATTAGTATGTGGTTAACCGGAAGTTGTTCGGAGTCCCGGATGAGATCCCGGACGTCACGAGGAGTTCCGGAATGGTCCGGAGGTAAAGATTTATATATGGGAAGTCCTATTTTGGCCACCGAAAAATGTTCGGGATTTTTCGGTATTGTATCGGGAAGGTTCTAGAAGGTTCCGAAGTGGGGCCCACCTGCATGGGGGGACCCACATGAACGTGGGTAGTGGGGGCAAGGCCCCACACCCCTGGTCAAGGCTCACCAAGATCCCACCTTAGAAGGAATAAGATCATATCCCGAAGGGATAAGATCAAGATCCCTAAAAAGGGGGGTAACAATCGGTGGGGAAAGGAAATGATGGGATTTCTTTCCCCCAACTTTGCCAACGTCCCAATGGACTTGGAGGGCAAGAAACCAGCCCCCTCCACCCCTATATATAGTGGGGAGGCGCATGGGAGCAGCACCCCAAGCCCTGGTGCCTCCCTCCCTCCCGTGACACCTCTTCCTCCCCGCTTGCGCTTGGCGAAGCCCTGCCGGGATCCCGCTACTTCCACCACCACGCCGTCGTGCTGCTGGATCTCCATCAACTTCTCCTCCCCCCTTGCTGGATCAAGAAGGAGGAGACGTCCCCGCTCCGTACGTGTGTTGAACGCGGAGGTGCCGTCCGTTCGGCGCTAGGATCATCGATGATTTGGATCACGACGAGTACGACTCCATCAACCCCGTTCTCTTGAACGCTTCCGCGCGCGATCTACAAGGGTATGTAGATGCACTCCCCTCTCTCTCAGTGCTAGATGACTCCATAGATTGATCTTGGTGATACGTAGAAAATTTTAAATTTCTGCAACGTTCCCCAACACTGAGCACACTCTTAATGTTGATCCCAAGTTTAAACTGGTCAGACAGTTTCTTCGCCGGTTCAATGAAGAAAGGCACAAAGCCATTGGTGAAGAGGTAGCCTGGCTCTTGGCAGCAGGGTTCATTGTTGAGGTTTTTCATCTGGAGTGGTTGGCTAATCCGGTGCTGGTAGTTAAGAAGAATGGCACTTGGCGCATGTGTGTAGACTACACAGATTTGAACAAAGCGTGTCCTGCTGATCCTTTTTGCCCTCCCTCGTATTGATCAAATTATTGATGCTACGGCGGGTTGTGAGCGTTTGAGTTTTCTGGATGCTTATTCGGGTTATCAGCAGATCAAAATGGCAGTTAAGGACCATGAGAAGACAACCTTTATAACTCCCTTTGGAGCCTTCTGCTATGTGTCTATGCCCTTTGGGCTCAAGAGTGCCCAGGCAACATATCAGCGTTGTGTCCAGAATTGTCTTCATAATCAGATCAGGCGCAACGTTCATGCTTATGTGGATGATATTGTGGTGAAATCCAGGAAGGAGGAAACATTAATAGATGACTTGAAGGAGACCTTTGACAATCTCCGGGTCTATAAGATGATGCTCAACCCGGCCAAGTGTGTTTTTGGTGTACCGGCAGGCAAGCTCTTGGGTTTTCTAGTGTCTAACAGGGGCATTGAGGCTAATCCGGATAAAATCAAGGCGATTACTTCGTTGGCTAAACCGAAGTGTATCAATGATGTTCAACGCTGGGCGGGCCGGATTGCAGCCTTAAGCCGGTTTATCAGTCGCCTTGGGGAGAAGGCCATCCCTTTGTATCAAATGCTGAAGAAAACAGATAACTTCGTTTGGAGTGATGCAGCTAATGAAGCGTTTGAGGCTCTAAAGCGGCAGCTCACCGAACCTCCTGTCCTTGTTGACTCCATAGATTGATCTTGGTGATACGTAGAAAATTTTAAATTTCTGCTACGTTCCCCAACAGTGGCATCATGAGCCAGGTTTATGCGTAGATTCTATGCACGAGTAGAACACAAAGTAGTTGTGGGCGACAATTTGTTCAATTTGCTTACCGTTACTAGTCTTATCTTGATTCGGCGGCATTGTGGGATGAAGCGGCCCGGACCGCCTTACACGTACTCTTACGTGAGACAGGTTCCACCGACTGACATGCACTTGATGCATAAGGTGGCTAGCGGGTGTCTGTCTCTCCCACTTTAGTCGGATCGGATTCGATGAAAAGGGTCCTTATGAAGGGTAAATAGCAATTGGCATATCACCGTTGTGGCTTTTGCGTAGGTAAGAAACGTTCTTGCTAGAAACCCATAGCAGCCATGTAAAACATGCAACAACAATTAGAGGATGTCTAACTTGTTTTTGCAGGGTATGCTATGTGATGTGATATGGCCAAAAGGATGTGATGAATGATATATGTGATGTATGAGATTGATCATGTTCTTGTAGTAGGAATCACGACTTGCATGTCGATGAGTATGACAACCGGCAGGAGCCATAGGAGTTGTCTTAATTTATTGTATGACCTGCGTGTCAATGAAAAACGCCATGTAATTACTTTACTTTATTGCTAACCGTTAGCCATAGTAGTAGAAGTAATAGTTGGCGAGACAACTTCATGAAGACACGATGATGGAGGTCATGATGATGGAGATCATGGTGTCATACCGGTGACGGAGGTGATCATGCCGCGCCTCGAAGATGGAGATCAAAAGGCGCAAGATGATATTGGCCATATCATGTCACTTTATGATTTGCATGTGATGTTTGTCATGTTTACATCTTATTTGCTTAGAACGACGGTAGCATAAATAAGATGATCCCTCACTAAAATTTCAAGAGATGTGTTCCCCCTAACTGTGCACCGTTGCGAAGGTTCGTTGTTTCGAAGCACCACGTGATGATCGGGTGTGATAGATTCTAACGTTCGCATACAACGGGTGTTGATGAGCCTAGCATGTACAGACATGGCCTCGGAACACAAGCAAAACACTTAGGTTGACTTGACGAGCCTAGCATGTACAGAGATGGCCTCGGAACACAAGAGACCGAAAGCTCGAACATGAGTCGTATAGTAGATACGATCAACATGGAGATGTTCACCGATGATGACTAGTCCGTCTCACGTGATTGTCGGACACGGCCTAGTCGATTCGGATCATGTATCACTTAGATGACTAGAGGGATGTCTATCTAAGTGGGAGTTCATTAAACAATCAGATGAACTTAATTATCATGAACATAGTCAAAAGGTCTTTGCAAATAATGTTGTAGCTTACGCTTTAGTTCTACTAAGATATGTTCCTAGAGAAAATTTAGTTGAAAGTTGATAGTAGCAATTATGCAGACTGGGTCCGTAAACTAAGGATTGTCCTCATTGCTGCACAGAAGGCTTATGTCCTTAATGCACCGCTCGGTGTGCTGAACCTCGAGCGTCGTCTGTAGATGTTATGAAACATCTGACATACACGTTTTGATGACTACGTGATAGTTCAGTGTGTGATGCTAACGGTTTAAAATTGTGGCACCAAAGACGGTTTTGAAACGTCGTAGAACATATGAGATGTTCCAAAGACTGAAATTGGGATTTTAGACTAATGCCCACTTCAAGAGGTATGAGACCTCTGACAAGTTTCTTAAGCCTGCAAACTAAGGGAGAAAAGCTCAATCGTTGAGCATGTGCTCAGATTGTCTGAGTACTACAATCACTTGAATCGAGTGGGAGTTAATCTTCCAGATGAGATAGTGATGGTTCTCCATAGTCACTGCCACCAAGCTATTAGAGCTTCGTGATGAACTATAACATATCAGGGATAGACATGATGATCCTTGAGCAACTCGCGATGTTTGACACCGCGAAAGTAGAAATCAAGAAGGAGCATCAATTATTGATGGTTAGTAAAACCACTAGTTTCTAGAAGGGCAAGGGCAAGAAGGGATAGTTCATGAAACGGCAAATCAGTTGCTGCTCTAGTGAAGAAACCCAAGGTTGAACCCAAACCCGAGACTAAGTGCTTCTGAAATGAGGGGAACGGTCAGTGAAGCAGAACTAACCTAGATACTTTGTAGATGAGAAGGCTGGCAAGGTCGACAGAAGTATATTGGATATACATTATATCAATGTGTACTTTACTAGTACTCCTAGTAGCACCAGGGTATTAGATACCGGTTCGGTTGCTAAGTGTTAGTAACTCGAAATAAAAGCTGCGGAATAAACGGAGACTAGCTAAAGGTGAGATGACGATATGTGTTGGAAGTGTTTCCAAGGTTGATGTGATCAAGCATCGCATGCTCCCTCTACCATCGAGATTGGGGTTAAACCTAAATAATAATTATTTGGTTTTTGGATTGAGCATGGACATGATTGGATTATGTTTATCGCAATACGGTTATTCATTAAAGGAGAATAATGGTTACTCTGTCTATTTGAATAATACTTTCAATGGTCTTGCACCTAAAATGAATGGTTTATTGAATCTCGATCGTAGTGATACACATGTTCATGCCAAAAGATATAAGATAGTAATGATAGTACCACATACTTGTGGCACTGCCACTTGAGTCATATTGGTATAAAACGCATGAAGAAGCTCCATGTTGATGGATCTTTGGACTCACTCGTTTTTGAAAAGATTGAGACATGCGAACCATGTCTATTAGTATATATGCATGAACAAGGTGTAGGGATACCGACGATCGAATCTCGGGCAAGTAACATACCGATAGACAAAGGGAATTGTATACGGGATTGATTGAATCCCCGACATCGTGGTTCATCCGATGAGATCATCGTGGAACATGTGGGAGCCAACATGGGTATCCAGATCCCACTGTTGGTTATTGGCCGGAGAACGTCTCGGTCATGTCTGCATGGTTCCCGAACCCGTAGGGTCTACACACTTAAGGTTCGATGACGCTAGGGTTATAGGGAATAGATATACGTGGTTACCGAATGTTGTTCGGAGTCCCGGATGAGACCCCGGACGTCACGAGGAGTTCCGGAATGGTCCGGAGGTAAAGATTTATATATGGGAAGTCCTGTTTTGGTCACCGGAAAAGTTTTGGGTGCTATCGGTAATGTACCGGGACCACCGGGAGGGTCCCGGGGGTCCACCAAGTGGGGCCACAAGCCCCAGAAGGCTGCGTGGGCCAAGTGTGGGAGGGGACCAGCCCCAGGTGGGCTGGTGCGCCCCCCACCAAGGCCCAAGGCGCATGAGAGTGGGAGGGGGCAAACCCTAGGTCCAGATGGGCCTTAAGGCCCACCCTAGTGGCGCCCCCCCTCTCTCCTCCCCTTGGCCGCCCCCCTAGATGGGATCTAGGGCTGGCCGCCAGCCCTTGGGGTAGAAACCCTAGAGAGGGCGCAGCC
>NC_057814.1:30339840-30553571 GCF_018294505.1 Triticum aestivum
CAAGCTCCTCCATCACCACCACGCCGTCGTGCTGCTGCTGGATGGAGTCTTCCCCAACCTCTCCCTCTCTCCTTGCTGGATCAAGGCGTGGGAGACGTCACCGGGCTGCACGTGTGCTGAACGCGGAGGCACCGTTCTTCGGTGCTTAGATCGGAATCAACCGCGATCTGAATCGCTACGAGTACGACTCCTTCATCCGCGTTCTTGCAACGCTTCCGCATCATGATCTACAATGGTATGTAGATGCACTCCCCTTCCCCTCGTTGCTAGATTACTCCATAGATTGATCTTGGTGATGCGTAGAAAATTTTGAATTTCTGCTACGTTCCCCAACATGACCACGGCAGAAGAAAGAGAAAGGACGAAGTTCGTCCCCTATGCTTTAGACATAGGCTCTACAATATGCTATGTTGTGTACCGCACCTGAAGTGTGCCTTGCCATGAGTTAGTCAAGGGGAACAATAGTGATCCAGGAAGGGATCACATGACAGCGGTCGAACTTATCCTTAGTATCTAGTGGACTAAGGAATTTTCTCGATTATGGAGGTGGAAAGGTGGTTCGTCGTAAAGGGTTACATCGATGCAAACTTTGACACTAATCCGGATGACTCTGAGTAGTGAACCGGATTCGTATAGTAGAGCAGTTATTTGGAATAGCTCCAAGTAGCGTGTGGTAGCTGCATCTACAAGATGACATAGAGATTTGTAAACCACACACGGATCTGAATGTTGCAGACCCGTTGACTAAAACCTCTCTCGTAAGCATAACATGATCAAACCCTAGAACTCGTTGAGTGTTAATCACATGGTGATGTGAACTAGATTATTGACTCTAGTAAACTCTTGGGTATTAGTCACATGGCGATGTGAACTTTGAGTGTTAATCACATGGTGATGTGAACTAGATTATTGACTCTAGTGCAAGTGGGAGACTGTTGGAAATATGCCCTAGAGGCAATAATAAAATGGTTATTATTGTATTTCCTTGTTCATGATAATTTTCTGTTGTTCATGCTATAATTGTATTAACTGGAAACCGTAATACATGTGTGAATCCATAGACCACAACATGTCCCTAGTAAGCCTCTAGGTTACTAGCTCGTTGATCAATAGATGGTTATGGTTTCCTGACCATGGACATTGGATGTCATTGATAACGGGATCACATCATTAGGAGAATGATGTGATGGACAAGACCCAATCCTAAGCATAGCACAAGATCGTGCAGTTCATTTGCTAGAGCTTTTCTAATGTCAACTATCATTTCCTTAGACCATGAGATTGTGCAACTCCCGGATACCGTAGGAATGCTTTGGGTGTACCAAACGTCACAACGTAACTGGGTGGCTATAAAGGTGCACTACAGGTATCTCCGAAAGTGTCTGTTGGGTTGGCACGAATCGAGACTGGGATTTGTCACTCCGTATGACGAGAGGTATCTCTGGGCCCACTCGGTAATGCATCATCATAATGAGCTCAGTGTGACTAAGGAGTTAGCCACGGGATCATGCGTTACGGTACGAGTAAAGTGACTTGCCGGTAACAAGATTGAACAAGGTATTGGGATACCGACGATCGAATCTCGGGCAAGTAACGTACCGATTGACAAAGGGAATTGTATACGGGATTGATTGAATCCTCGAGATCGTGGTTCATCCGATGAGATCATCGTGGAACATGTGGGAGCCAACATGGGTATCCAGATCCCACTGTTGGTTATTGACCGGAGAGACGTCTCGGTCATGTCTGCATGTCTCCCAAACCCGTAGGGTCTACACACTTAAGGTTCGGTGACGCTAGAGTTGTAGAGATATTAGTATGTGGTTAACCGAAAGTTGTTTGGAGTCCCGGATGAGATCCCGGACGTCACGAGTGTTAGGGATCGTAGCAGAATTTTAAAAAATTTCCTACACATCACCAAGATCCATCTATGGAGTATACTAGCAACGAGGGGAAAGGAGTGCATCTACATACCCTTGTAGATCGCGAGCGGAAGCGTTCCAACGAACGGGGTTGATGGAGTCGTACTCGTCGTCATTCAAATCACCGATGACCGAGTGCCGAACGGACGGCACCTCCGCGTTCAACACACATACGGTGCAGCGACGTCTCCTCCTTCTTGATCCAGCAAGGGGGAAGGAGAGGTTGATGGAGATCCAGCAGCACGACTGCGTGGTGGTGGATGTAGCGGGATGTCGGCAGGGCTTCGCCGAGCTTCTGCGAGAGAGAGAGAGGTGTAGCAGGGGAGGAGGGAGGCGCCCAAGGCTATATTGTTGCTGCCCTCCCTCCCCCCCCCCCTTTATATAGGCCCCCTGGGAGGGGGGCGCCGGCCTAGAACCCATCTGGAGGGGGGCGGCGGCCAGGGGGGTAACTTACCCCCCAAGTCAAGTGGGGCGCCCCCCCACCCTAGGGTTTCCAACCCTAGGCGCAGGGGGAGGCCCATGGGGGTGCCCCAGCCCACTAAGGGCTGGTTCCCTTCCCACTTCAGCCCATGGGGCCCTCCGGGATAGGTGGACCCACTCGGTGGACCCTCGGGACCCTTCCGGTGGTCCCGGTACAATACCGATAACCCCCGAAACTTTCCCGGTGGCCGAAACTGGACTTCCTATATATAATTCTTCACCTCCGGACCATTCCAGAACTCCTCGTGACCTCCGGGATCTCATCCGGGACACCGAACAACTTTCGGGTTTCCGCATACTCATATCTCTACAACCCTAGCATCACTGAACCTTAAGTGTGTAGACCCTACGGGTTCGGGAGACATGCAGACATGACCGAGACGCCTCTCCGGTCAATAACCAACAGCGGGATCTGGATACCCATGTTGGCTCCCACATGTTCCACGATGATCTCATCGGATGAACCACGATGTCGAGGATTCAATCAATCCCGTATGCAATTCCCTTTGTCAATCGGTATGTTACTTGCCCGAGATTCGATCATCGGTATCCCAATACCTTGTTCAATCTCGTTACCGGCAAGTCTCTTTACTCATACCGTAATGCATGATCCCGTGACTAACTCCTTAGTCACATTCAGCTCATTATGATGATGCATTACCGAGTGGGCCCAGAGATACCTCTCCGTCATACGGAGTGACAAATCCCAGTCTCGATCCGTGCCAACCCAACAGACACTTTCGGAGATACCCGCAGTGTACCTTTATAATCACCCAGTTACGTTGTGACGTTTGGCACACCCAAAGCACTCCTACGGTATCCGGGAGTTGCACGATCTCATGGTCTAAGGAAAAGATACTTGACATTGGAAAAGCTCTAGCAAACGAAACTACACGATCTTTTATGCTATGCTTAGGATTGGGTCTTGTCCATCACATCATTCTCCTAATGATGTGATCCCGTTATCAATGACATCCAATGTCCATAGTCAGGAAACCGTGACTATCTGTTGATCAACGAGCTAGTCAACTAGAGGCTCACTAGGGACACGTTGTGGTCTATGTATTCACACATGTATTACGATTTCCGGATAATACAATTATAGCATGAACAATAGACAATTATCATGAACAAAGAAAATATAATAATAACCATTTATTATTGCCTCTAGGGCATATTTCCAACAGTCTCCCACTTGCACTAGAGTCAATAATCTAGTTACATTGTGATGAATCGAACACCCATTGCGTCCTGGTGTTGATCATGTTTTGCTCTAGGGAGAGGTTTAGTCAACGGATCTGCTACATTCAGGTCTGTATGTACTTTACAAATATCTATGTCTCCATTTTGAACACTTTCACGAATGGAGTTGAAGCGACGCTTGATATGCCTGGTCTTCCTGTGAAACCTGGGCTCCTTCGCAAGGGCAATAGCTCCATTGTTGTCATAGAAGAGAGTCATCGGGCCCGACGCATTGGGAATCACCCCTAGGTCGGTAATGAACTCCTTCATCCAGTCTGCTTCCTGTGCTGCCTCCGAGGCTGCCATGTACTCCGCTTCACATGTAGATCCCGCCACGACGCTTTGCTTGCAACTGCACCAGCTTACTGCTCCTCCATTCAAAATATACACGTGTCCGGTTTGTGACTTCGAGTCATCCAGATCTGTGTCGAAGCTAGCGTCGACGTAACCCTTTACGACGAGCTCTTCGTCACCTCCATAAACGAGAAACATATCCTTAGTCCTCTTCAGGTACTTCAGGATATTCTTGACCGCTGTCCAGTGTTCCATGCCGGGATTACTTTGTACCTTCCTACCAAACTTACGGCAAGGTTTACATAAGGTCTGGTACACAGCATGGCATACATAATAGACCCTATGGCCGAGGCATAGGGGATGACACTCATCTTTTCTATATCTTCTGCCGTGGTCGGGCATTGAGCCGTGCTCAATTGCACACCTTGCAATACAGGCAAGAACCCCTTCTTGGACTGATGCATATTGAACTTCTTCAATATCTTGTCAAGGTATGTACTCTGTGAAAGACCAATGAGGCGTCTCGATCTATCTCTATAGATCTTGATGCCTAATATATAAGCAGCTTCTCCAAGGTCCTTCATTGAAAAACACTTATTCAAATAGGCCTTTATACTTTCCAAGAATTCTATATCATTTCCCATCAATAGTATGTCATCCACATATAATATGAGAAATGCTACAGAGCTCCCACTCACTTTCTTGTAAACACAGGCTTCTCCATAAGTCTGTGTAAACCCAAACGCTTTGATCATCTCATCAAAGCGAATGTTCCAACTCCGAGATGCTTGCACCAGCCCATAGATTGAGCGCTGGAGCTTGCATACTTTGTTAGCATTCTTAGGATCGACAAAACCTTCCGGCTGCATCATATACAACTCTTCCTTAAGGAAGCCGTTAAGGAATGCCGTTTTGACGTCCATCTGCCATATCTCATAATCATAGTATGCGGCAATTGCTAACATGATTCAGACGGACTTCAGCTTCGCTACGGGTGAGAAAGTCTCATCATAGTCAACCCCTTGAACTTGTCGATAACCCTTAGCGACAAGTCGAGCCTTGTAGATGGTCACATTACCATCCGCGTCCGTCTTCTTCTTAAAGATCCATTTGTTTTCTATGGCTCGCCGATCATCGGGCAAGTCAGTCAAAGTCCATACTTCGTTTTCATACATGGATCCTATCTCGGAATTCATGGCTTCTAGCCATTTGTCGGAATCCGGGCCCGCCATCGCTTCTTCATAGTTCAAAGGTTCACCGTTGTCTAACAACATGATTCCCAGGACAGGGTTGCCGTACCACTCTGGTGCGGAACGTGTCCTTGTGGACCTACGAAGTTCAGTGGTAACTTGATCCGAAGCTTCATGATCATCATCATTAACTTCCTCCCCAGTCGGTGTAGGCACCACAGGAACATCTTCCCGCGCTGCGCTACTTTCCGGCACGGAAGGGGTGACTATCACCTCATCAAGTTCCACTTTCCTCCCACTCAATTCTTTCGAGAGAAACTCCTTCTCCAGAAAGGACCCGTTCTTGGCAACAAAGATCTTGCCTTCGGATCTGAGGTAGAAGGTATACCCAATAGTTTCCTTAGGGTATCCTATGAAGACACATTTCTCCGACTTGGGTTTGAGCTTTTCAGGTTGAAGTTTCTTGACATAAGCATCGCATCACCAAACTTTTAGAAACGACAGCTTAGGTTTCTTCCCAAACCATAATTCATACGGTGTCGTCTCAACGGATTTCGACGGAGCCCTATTTAAAGTGAATGCGGCAGTCTCTAAAGCATAGCCCCAAAATGAGAGCGGTAAATCGGTAAGAGACATCATAGATCGCACCATATCCAATAGAGTGCGATTACGACGTTCGGACACACCGTTTCGCTGAGGTGTTCCAGGCGGCGTGAGTTGTGAAACGATTCCACATTTCCTTAAGTGTGCACCAAATTCGTGACTTAAATATTCTCCACCACGATATGATCGAAAGAATTTTATTTTCCTGTCATGTTGATTCTCAACCTCACTCTGAAATTCCTTGAATTTTTCAAAGGTTTCAGACTTGTGTTTCATTAGGTAGACATACCCATATCTACTTAAGTCATCAGTGAGAGTGAGAACATAACGATATCCTCCGCGAGCCTCCACACTCATTGGACTGCACACATCGGTATGTATGATTTCCAATAAGTTGGTTGCTCGCTCCATTGTTCCGGAGAACGGAGTCTTGGTCATCTTACCCATGAGGCATGGTTCGCACGTGTCAAATGATTCGTAATCAAGAGACTCCAAAAGTCCATCTGCATGGAGCTTCTTCATGCGCTTGACACCAATGTGACCAAGGCGGCAGTGCCACAAGTATGTGGGACTATCGTTATCAACTTTACATCTTTCGGTATTCACACTATGAACATGTGTAACATCACGTTCGAGATTCATCAAGAATAAACCATTGACCAGCGGGGCATGACCATAAAACATATCTCTCAAATAAATAGAACAACCATTATTCTCGGATTTAAATGAGTAGCCATCTCGAATTAAACGAGATCCAGATACAATGTTCATGCTCAAAGCTGGTACTAAATAACAATTATTGAGGTTTAAAACTAATCCCGTAGGGAGATGCAGAGGTAGCGTGCCGACGGCGATCACATCGACCATGGAACCATTCCCGACGCGCATCGTCACCTCGTCCTTCGCCAGTCTCCGTTTATTCCGTAGTTCCTGTTTTGAGTTACAAATAAGAGCAACCACACCGGTATCAAATACCCAGGAGCTACTACGAGTACTGGTAAGGTACACATCAATTACATGTATATCACATATACCTTTGGTGTTGCCGGCCTTCTTGTCCGCTAAGTATTTGGGGCAGTTCCGCTTCCAATGACCACTTCCCTTGCAATAAAAGCACTCAGTCTCAGGCTTGGGTCCATTCTTCGACTTCTTCCCAGTAACTGGCTTACCGGGCGCGGCAACTCCCTTGCCGTCCTTCTTGAAGTTCTTCTTACCCTTGCCCTTCTTGAACTTAGTGGTTTTATTCACCATCAACACTTGATGTTCTTTTCTGATCTCCACCTCCGCTGATTTCAGCATTGAATATACTTCAGGAATGGTCTTTTCCATCCCCTGCATATTGAAGTTCATCACAAAGCTCTTGTAGCTTGGTGGAAGCGACTGGAGGATTCTGTCAATGACCGCGTCATCCGGGAGATTAACTCCCAGCTGGGATAAGCGGTTGTGTAACCCAGACATTCTGAGTATGTGCTCACTAACAGAACTATTCTCCTCCATTTTACAGCTGAAGAACTTGTCGGAGACTTCATATCTCTCGACCCGGGCATGAGCTTGGAAAACCATTTTCAGCTCCTCGAACATCTCATATGCTCCATGTTTCTCAAAATGCTTTTGGAGACCCGGTTCTAAGCTGTAAAGCATGCTGCACTGAACGAGGGAGTAATCATCAGCACGCTGCTGCCAAGCGTTCATAACGTCTTGGTTCTCTGGGATTGATGCTTCACCTAGCGGTGCTTCTAAGACATAATCTTTCTTGGCTGCTATGAGGATGATCCTCAGGTTCCGGACCCAGTCCGTATAGTTGCTGCCATCATCTTTCAGCTTGGTTTTTTCTAGGAACGCGTTGAAATTGAGGACAACGTGGGCCATTTGATCTACAAGACATAGTGTAAAGATTTTAGACTAAGTTCATGATAATTAAGTTCATCTAATCAAATTACTCAATGAACTCCCACTCAGATAGACATCCCTCTAGTCATCTAAGTGAAACATGATCCGAGTTAACTAGGCCGTGTCCGATCATCACGTGAGACGGACTAGTCAAGATCGGTGAACATCTCCATGTTGATCGTATCTTCTATACGACTCATGCTCGACCTTTCGGTCCTCCGTGTTCCGAGGCCATGTCTGTACATGCTAGGCTCGTCAAGTCAACCTAAGTGTATTGCGTGTGTTCCGAAGCCATGTCTGTACATGCTAGGCTCGTCAACACCCGTTGTATGCGAACGTTAGAATCTATCACACCCGATCATCACGTGGTGCTTCGAAACAACGAACCTTCGCAACGGTGCACAGTTAGGGGGAACACTTTCTTGAAATTATCATAAGGGATCATCTTACTTACTACCGTCGTTCTAAGCAAATAAGATGCAAAAACATGATAAACATCACATGCAATCAAATAGTGACATGATATGGCCAATATCATTATGCTCCTTTGATCTCCATCTTCGGGGCACCATGATCATCTTCGTCACCGGCATGACACCATGATCTCCATCATCGTGTCTTCATGAAGTTGTCACGCCAACAATTACTTCTACTTCTATGGCTAACGCGTTTAGCAATAAAGTAAAGTAATTTACATGGCGTTATTCAATGACACGCAGGTCATACAAAATAATAAAGACAACTCCTATGGCTCCTGCCCGTTGTCATACTCATCGACATGCAAGTCGTGATTCCCATTACAAGAATATGATCAATCTCATACATCACATATATCATTCATCACATCTTTTGGCCATATCACATCACATAGCACATGCTACAAAAACAAGTTAGACGTCCTCTAATTGTTGTTGCAAGTTTTTTACGTGGGTTGTAGGTTTCTAGCAAGAACGTTTCTTACCTACGTATGACCACAACGTGATATGCCAATTTCTATTTACCCTTCATAAGGACCCTTTTCATCGAATCCGTTCCGACTAAAGTGGGAGAGACAGACACCCGCTGCCACCTTATGCAACTAGTGCATGTCAGTCGGTGGAACCTGTCTCACGTAAGCGTACGTGTAAGGTCGGTCTGGGCCGCTTCATCCCACAATGCCGCGGAAACAAGATAAGACTAGTAGCGGCAAGAAGAATTGCCAACATCTACGCCCACAACTGCTTTGTGTTCTACTCGTGCATAGTAACTACGCATAGGCCTGGCTCATGATGCCACTGTTGGGGATCGTAGCAGAATTTTAAAAAAATTCCTACGCATCACCAAGATCCATCTATGGAGTATACTAGCAACGAGGGGAAAGGAGTGCATCTACATACCCTTGTAGATCGCGAGCGGAAGCGTTCCAATGAATGGGGTTGATGGAGTCGTACTCGCCGTGATTCAAATCACCGATGACCGAGTGCCGAACGGACGGCACCTCCGCGTTCAACAAACGTACGGTGCAGCGACGTCTCCTCCTTCTTGATCCAGCAAGGGGGAAGGAGAGGTTGATGGAGATCCAGCAGCACGACGGCGTGGTGGTGGATGTAGCGGGATGTCGGCAGGGCTTCGCCGAGCTTCTGCGAGAGAGAGAGAGGTGTAGCAGGGGAGGAGGGAGGCGCCCAAGGCTATATTGTTGCTGCCCTCCCTCCCCCCCCCATTATATAGGCCCCCTGGGAGGGGGGGCGCCGGCCTAGAACCCATCTGGAGGGGGGCGCCGGCCGGGGGGTAACTTACCCCCCAAGTCAAGTGGGGCGCCCCCCGCCCCCACCCTAGGGTTTCCAACCCTAGGCGCAGGGGGGAGGCCCATGGGGGGCGCCCCAGCCCACTAAGGGCTGGTTCCCTTCCCACTTCAGCCCATGGGGCCCTCCGGGATAGGTGGCCCCACCCGGTGGACCCCCAGGACCCTTCCGGTGGTCCCGGTACAATACCGATAACACCCGAAACTTTCCCGATGGCCGAAACTAGACTTCCTATATATAATTCTTCACCTCCAGACCATTCCAGAACTCCTCGTGACGTCCGGGATCTCATCCGGGACTCCGAACAACTTTCGGGTTTTTGCATACTCATATCTCTACAACCCTAGCGTCACCGAACCTTACGTGTGTAGACCCTACGGGTTCGGGAGACATGCAGACATGACCGAGACGCCTCTCCGGTCAATAACCAACAGCGGGATCTGGATACCCATGTTGGCTCCCACACGTTCCACGATGATCTCATCGGATGAACCACGATGTCGAGGATTCAATCAATCCCGTATGCAATTCCCTTTGTCAATCGGTATGTTACTTGCCCGAGATTCGATCGTCGGTATCCCAATACCTTGTTCAATCTTGTTACCGGCAAGTCGCTTTACTCGTACCGTAATGCATGATCCCGTGACTAACTCCTTAGTCACATTGAGCTCACTATGATGATGCATTACCGAGTGGGCCCAGAGATACCTCTCCGTCATACGGAGTGACAAATCCCAGTCTCGATCCGTGCCAACCCAACTGACACTTTCGGAGATACCCGCAGTGTACCTTTATAGTCACCCAGTTACGTTGTGCCGTTTGGCACACCCAAAGCACTCCTACGGTATCCGGGAGTTGCACGATCTCATGGTCTAAGGAAAAGATACTTGACATTGGAAAAGCTCTAGCAAACGAAACTACACGATCTTTTATGCTATGCTTAGGATTGGGTCTTGTCCATCACATCATTCTCCTAATGATGTGATCCCGTTATCAATGACATCCAATGTCCATAGTCAGGAAACCGTGACTATCTGTTGATCAACGAGCTAGTCAACTAGAGGCTCACTAGGGACACGTTGTGGTCTATGTATTCACACATGTATTACGATTTCCGGATAATACAATTATAGCATGAATAATAGACAATTATCATGAACAAAGAAATATAATAACCATTTATTATTGCCTCTAGGGCATATTTCCAACAACGAGGAGTTCCGGAATGGTCCGGAGGTAAAGATTTATATATGGGAAGTCCTATTTTGGCCACCGGAAAATGTTCGGGATTTTTCAGTATTGTACCGGGAAGGTTCTAGAAGGTTCCGAAGTGGGGCCCACCTGCATGGGGGGACCCACATGAACGTGGGTAGTGGGGGCAAGGCCCCACACCCCTGGTCAAGGTGCACCAAGATCCCACCTTAGAAGGAATAAGATCATATCCCGAAGGGATAAGATCAAGATCCCTAAAAAGGCGGATAACAATCGGTGGCGAAGGGAAATGATGGGATTTCTTTCCCCCACCTTTGCCAACGCCCCAATGGACTTGGAGGGCAAGAAACCAGCCCCCTCCACCCCTATATATAGTGGGGAGGCGCATGGGAGCAGCACCCCAAGTCCTGGTGCCTCTCTCCCTCCCGTGACACCTCTTCCTCCCCGCTTGCGCTTGGCGAAGCCCTGCCGGGATCCCGCTACTTCCACCACCACGCCGTCGTGCTGCTGGATCTCCATCAACTTCTCCTCCCCCCTTGCTGGATCAAGAAGGAGGAGACGTCCCCGCGCCGTACGTGTGTTGAACGCGGAGGTGCCGTCCGTTCGGCGCTAGGATCATCGGTGATTTGGATCACGACGAGTACGACTCCATCAACCCCGTTCTCTTGAACGCTTCTGCGCGCGATCTACAAGGGTATGTAGATGCACTCCCCTCTCTCTCTGTGCTAGATGACTCCATAGATTGATCTTGGTGATACGTAGAAAATTTTAAATTTCTGCTACGTTCCCCAACACTGAGCACACTCTTAATGTTGATCCCAAGTTTAAACCGGTCAGACAGTTTCTTCGCCGGTTCAATGAAGAAAGGCGCAAAGCCATTGGTGAAGAGGTAGCCCGGCTCTTGGCAGCAGGGTTCATTGTTGAGGTTTTTCATCCGGAGTGGTTGGCTAATCCGGTGCTGGTACTTAAGAAGAATGGCACTTGGCGCATGTGTGTAGACTACACAGATTTGAACAAAGCGTGTCCTGCTGATCCTTTTTGCCCTCCCTCGTATTGATCAAATTATTGATGCTACGGCGGGTTGTGAGCGTTTGAGTTTTCTGGATGCTTATTTGGGTTATCAGCAGATCAAAATGGCAGTTAAGGACCAGGAGAAGACAACCTTTATAACTCCCTTTGGAGCCTTCTGCTATGTGTCTATGCCCTTTGGGCTCAAGAGTGCCCAGGCAACATATCAGCGTTGTGTCCAGAATTGTCTTCATAATCAGATCGGGCGCACCGTTCATGCTTATGTGGATGATATTGTGGTGAAATCCAGGAAGGAGGAAACATTAATAGATGACTTGAAGGAGACAATCTCCGGGTCTATAAGATGATGCTCAACCCGGCCAAGTGTGTTAATGGTGTACCGGCAGGCAAGCTCTTGGGTTTTCTAGTGTCTAACAGGGGCATTGAGGCTAATCCGGATAAAATCAAGGCGATTACTTCGTTGGCTAAACCGAAGTGTATCAATGATGTTCAACGCTGGGCGGGCCGGATTGCAGCCTTAAGCCGGTTTATCAGTCGCCTTGGGGAGAAGGCCATCCCTTTGTATCAAATGCTGAAGAAAACAGATAACTTCGTTTGGAGTGATGCAGCTAATGAAGCGTTTGAGGCTCTAAAGCGGCAGCTCACCGAACCTCCTGTCCTTGTTGCCCCCATTGACAAGGAACCATTGTTGTTATATGTACCTGCTAACGCCCGAGCTGTCAGCGTGGCTATTGTAGTGGAGCGCAAGGAGGCAAGGAAGGAGTATCCGGTTCAACGGCCGGTTTATTACATCAGTGAGGTGCTTATTGAGTCAAAGCAGAGATATCCACATTGGCAGAAGCTTGTATATGGGGTTTTCATGGCGAGCTGGAAGCTAAAGCAATACTTTCAGGGCCATCCCATTACTGTGGTCAGTTCTGCTCCTTTGGGAGATATCTTCCAGAACAGAGAAGCGACTGGCCTAGTTGCTAAGTGGGCTATTGAGCTTGGTCCTCATGGATTAAAATATATGCCTCGCACCGCCATCAAGTCTCAAGCGCTTGTGGATTTCATCTATGACTGGACAGAGTTGCAGGCGCCGGAATATAAACCCGATAACACATACTGGACGATTCACTTCGACGAATCCAGGCAATTGGAGGGCTCGGGGGCTGGAGTGGTTCTTACTTCCCCTCGAGGTGACAAATTTTGTTATGTTCTCCACTTGATGTTTCCTTGTACTAATAATGCAGCTGAGTACGAGGCCCTGCTCCATGGTCTTCGGATGGCTAAGGAGATGAATCTGAGCTGGGTTAAATGCTTTGGTGACTCAGACCTGGTGGCTCAACAAGTCTCTGGTACTTGGGATTCCAAGGACCCCCTCATGGCAGCATATCGTCGAGAGGTGGATATTGTTGCAGGTCACTTCAAGGGTTATCAGGTCGATCACATGGACCGGCAAAAGAATGAAGCGGCGGACGCTTTAAGTCGGTCGGGCTCCCAGCGTAAACCGGTGCCGCCTAATGTTTTTCTTGATGTTTTGCATAACCCGTCGGTCAAGCTCCCCACGGATGAGGATTTAGCTGTTCCTGATCCAGAAGCTCAGCTGGTGGCGGCGCTCCACATCACCCTGGATTGGACGGTCCCATATTTGGCGTATATGAACCGGGGTGAGTTACCAGAGGATGAAGTTCTGGCCAGACAGATAGTCCGGCATTCCAAGTCCATGACTATTATCAATGGCGAGTTACATCATTGTAGTGTCTCAGGGGCTTTTCAACGTTGTGTTTCTCCTGAAGAAGGCTGTGAAATTTTGCGTGAAATCCACGAAGGTGATTGTGGGCATCATGCCAGTTCAAAATCCCTTGTGGCTAAGGCTTTTCGTCACGGTTTCTATTGGCTGACGGCTCATGCTGATGCCGAGGACTTGGTCAAAAAATGCGATGGCTGTCAGAAGTTTGCACGCCGGGCTCATGTTTCGGCCCAGGAGCTGAGGATGATTCCAATCACCTGGCCGTTTGCAACCTGGGGGCCTGATATGGTTGGGCCCTTTAAGAGATCTAAGGATAAGAAGACCCACCTTTTGGTGGCGGTTGATAAGTTAACCAAGTGGGTGGAAGCAGAGCCAGTTAGCAAGTGTGATGCAGCCACGACGGTTCAATTCATGAAGAAGGTGATATTCCGCTTTGGTTTTCCACACAGCATTATAACAGATAATGGCACGAATCTTTCCAAAGGTGCTATGGAGGAGTTCTGTCAAAGAGAGCACATCCAGCTTGATGTGTCTTCAGTGTCCCACCCCTAGTCTAATGGTCAAGCGGAGAGAGCTAATCAGGAAATCTTGAAGGGTATCAAGCCCTGGCTTATGGTTCCTTTGCAGAGAACGTCGTTGTTGGGTGGAAGAGTTGCCTTCCGTTTTATGGAGCATTAACACCACCCCCAATAGATCTACGGGTTATACACCCTTCTTCATGGTTTATGGAGTGGAAGCAGTCCTCCCAAGTCATATGCGCCATGACTCGCCTCGAGTGGCAGCCTATGTTGAAGCGGACAATGAAAGAGCACGCCAAGATGCATTGGACCTGTTAGATGAGAAACGGGACATAGCGGTGGCTCGCTCGGCGATTTATCAGCAAGACCTGTGGCGTTATCACAGCCGCTGGGTTAAAACCAGAACTTTTCAAGAAGGCGAATTAGTGCTCCGGCTTATCCAAGATCAGACCGATATGCACAAGTTATCCCCGCCTTGGGAAGGGCCCTTTGTGGTCAGCAAGAATCTGAACAACAGATCATACTACCTCATTGATGTTCGAGAGCATAAAGACTCACGCAAGTCAGAGGAGGAGACGATCCGGCCGTGGAACATAGCTCATATGCGGCCTTACTACACCTGAGCCATAGGCTCCTATCATGTACATATTTTGACGATGTATATATTATGATAAATATAATAAACCGAAGCCCTAGCTAAAGGGGGGTATCTGTTATTTTTCTCATATCATGAGTGGTTACACGGAGGCTTCTGTTGTAAAGCGACATCCGGTTTACCCCTTGATTCAGCTTATACAATTACCTATCAATATAAGTCACTTGGGGGCTTGGTCGTATTTGAACCATAGTCACACCTCTTGACTGGCTCAGAGCCACAAAGGAAAGTCACTTGGGAGCTTGGTCGTATTCGAACCATAGCTACACCTTTTGATTGGCTTAGAGCCATAACAGAATTACTTAGGGGCCAAAGAGAGTGTTATAAAGGAACAACTCAAACATGGGCACCCGTTGAGCACAGCTCAAAATGTTGCTTGGGGATTCTTTGCTATCGCAATGAACAAAGAATCTACACTTGCAATAGGCTATCAAGCCACGGCTTGGAAGCCTGGTGTATACACCTAAAACCCCGGGTTAACCTGCCTTCATCAAGTAAGTCACTCCGTCCAGGTAAACCTGGTATGACCTGCCAACTTGACAAGTCAATCTCATATGACCCTGAACTTGTCAATGATAAACTGGCAATTGGTTAAGGATTGAGGACCATCTTAAAAGGCTTTGTGAAATGGTTTAACTCAGTGGCCTGGCAGCCCATGAAAAGCCTCGCATTTGGGGCCTGGTAGCCCGTGAAAAGCCTCAACTACAAGTTTTCATATGCTTTTATTTGCCAAGTTTTTTCTCTTTTGATGACATTTGTAACGTTTTCGATAATCCGGCGTTCATTAACTCGGCTTGACTTTCAATTACAAGTTGTCAATACATGATCAATTATAAACCGGCGCTTATTAAACCCGGTCTGGTTTTGACTACAAGTCGCCAGTATTATATCTGGATAATCCGGTGTTTATTACAACCCGGTACGGTTTTGTCATAAACCGGCAAATAAGGAGTTATCAGTACTCAAGATTTGGGTCGTCACCTTTATTACAAGAACGTTGGTAAACCAACAAGGTGATTTAATATCACAGGTATGATATGTTTTATATTTCGTTATCTTTAAGGCTTTGGTTATAAACCATGATTATATCTTGGGCATTATGACCCGTCCGGCGGTAAACCGCCAGGACAATCTTCAGTCTATTTTATGCAGAAATAGGACTATAAAAAACTGTTAATGATCATAAGCAAATATAGCATGACGGATTCACAGTGTTGTGCAAAGTAAATATGCACGATGGCATAAAAGATCAAGTGTTCAAGCTAGCCTATTACAAGGCGTTCTAACTGCCCAAAAGAATAATTGTTTGCCATAAAGGATGACAATATGCACAAATTAAACCGGCTTCCGGATTATGAGTCTGCCTAAGGTTGATGTCAAGGTTGTGGATCTTCCTGCGCCAGTTCACCCTCCTTCTCTCCACCCAGTGGCTGGAAGTCAATAGTTGTCCAATCAATCCCTGTTAAGGCTTGGAAGGCAGCTTCATCGTGTATAAGATCAGACGGTTCAACGTCAGGAGCATAAGTATGCTTACGAATCGGCGGGATTAGATTTTCCATGTCATAAGTTGGAGCATTCATCCGCTTGCCACTGGCATCATAAACATTCTGATAAAATGACAAGTCAGTGTCTTCAGCCAACTTACTTGCCAGTGGACGCATCTCCCTTGTGATGGCCACTGGAGATCGTCATTGTCGAATTCTGAACCGTCCTCTTTTTTGGCTTGGGTAACCATTCCCAACGTCTTCCGGATCAAGGTCAGATATCCAGGCCTTGGCACGAGTCACTGCAGTAAGGGCACCGGACTGGGCAGCGGATTTCTTCAGTTCTACAATCCGGGCAGGCAGCATGGATAACCTATCCAGTGTTTCCTTGATTAGTGTTGGGGGCGGTTTGTTATTGGAGGCTGTGCAGATGGCTCGTTGAGCGCCGGTATATAGCTGTTCTACCAAAGTATAGACAGCTTTCAACTTTTTGCGCATGTCTGGGCCAAGATGAGTCACACGGCTACCTGCAAAAGATCAAATTACTGTTAAACCGGAAGTTTTCATAACTGGTACTTGCTACAAATTTGTGAAGAGAGTGTTACCAAAGATGGCAGAGGTCATGGCATCGATCTGCCGCTTCATGCTGTTCAGTTCTTCTGTCACCGGTTTAAGGGCGTTTTCCGCGTCTTCTGCCCACTTTAATAAAGTGGATTTTTCAGATTCCCAGTCTGCCCGTTCACCTTTAAAGTACTCCTTCAGTTGTTCCATGGTTGTTAAAGCGGTGGTCAGCTCGCCTTTAACTTTGCAAGTTTCATCTTGCTGGGACTTGCTGTGTTCCTGGAGATCGGTGATTTGGGAGTCCTTTTTGGTCAGCTCAGCCTGCACAAGACAATTAATGAGTTAGTAATACAACACTAAAGTCCCAAGCACATAACCAGTTATCTACTTGGCACTTGGGGGCTAATGCGGATTGCTTCTTGTCAGCTGTTAATTTAAAGTCTCAAGCACATAACAAGTTATCTACTTGACACTTGGGGGCTAATGCGTATTTGCTCAGTTTCAGACGGATTGTCATAATCACAAGTGGTGAAACTAGTATGATGTACCAGTTCATTCTAAAGCTATAAACCGGTCCATGGGGGCTACACCAGCAAAATTCAAACATTGATTCTTTTACAAGACCCGGTTCATATCAATGCCATGAATCGGCCCTTGGGGGCTACTGGAGTTGATAGTTTAAAACCAGATATAAGAAAGGAATATTTATGCAAAGGGAAAGTGATATTTACCTCATACCGTTCCTTTATCAGACCTACTAAGCCGGCTTCATAGTCGCGGCTTGTATATAGGCGGTTCAAAAAACCAGAATGAAGGTCTTGAGCGCTGAGGTTGGCATAGCTTGATAACTCAGATTTCCATTTGCCCTTGTCCATAGCAGAAATTTCTTCTTTGGCGCTATGTTTTGATAAAGCGACAGGACGGCCAGGGGAGGTGAAACCAATACCAGTCACGACAACATCGTCGTCCGTAGTCTTGGCAGGGCTTGGCGGTTTATCATACGCTTTAGCTAGGTTCGGCGGATCAGCAGTTGGACTTGGTGGATCAGCTGGCTGGCCTGTTGGGTTTGTTTCCACCGGTTCAACAAATGCGTCAGTTGCTTGGGGTTCCGGATCATCAAGAACAGTGTTAGCCTCCGGATCAATGGCTTCTGGGGTTTTCTCCGGTTCAGTGGTCGGTTCATGGTCGATCGGCTTATTCAACTTAGCCTTCTTGCTTGGTCTAGCTTTGGCACTGGGAAGAGCAGGCACGGAAATCAGTATGATAAAATAATACAAGACCAAAAAAGTTAATGTGTGTTATGCTTACCCAGGGACAGTTTTGAGGGGAGGAAGTTGCGTAGCTGACGACTCACCGGATGATGAATGGGAAGTTCCCTGATAATTTGAGTCAGACGGATTAAGAGGATATCGGAAGTAACCCGCCTTAGGGTAAAGGGTGTCAGGAGTATAAGCAACCTCTTGGCGACATTTGCGAACCGGAGAATTTGTTAAACCGGAGGAGGTCACCACTTGGCCACTATGCCGGGTTGTACGGCGAGTTTCATGTTGTTGTGTCTTCAAAAGAAATTGCGGATCCAAATAAGAAAGAGGACATGAAAATTTTACTTTCCGGACGGCTCGACGGATTCTTGGTACTGGCACAGGATTTGAATCAGAAGAAAGAATAATTACCTCGTCAGCACGGCTAGCTTCCGCATCATCCTGATAATGATCATTGTCAATAAGGTGTATGAAAAATGAACCGAGATAGTCAAGTTCTACCTCTGAATCTGGATTCTCCAGATCATCGTCAATGATGGGTTCGGACGGTTCAATGTTTCTCCTTTTCACAGGCTTCTTTGAAGCCTTGGTCTTAAGCCGAGGAGCTCTTGCCGGTTTGTCCAATGATTTTCTTTTCCAGAATGGATCATCGGCATGCATAGACAAATAATAAGTTATCAAAGAAAATTTAACGAAGGGTGGACTAAGACAGAAATGCGGTAAATTCTACCTTTTGGCAGTTTATTGGCAGTATAGAAAGGACTGAGTCCGGTTTTGCTGCAGACGTCTATTGGCTCATCAAGCATCTTCTTGACAGCTTCGGTGACTTCATCACCAGTAAGCTGGATATCAACGTGACGCTGAGCGTCTTTCAGATCCCCTGTGTATTCACACATTAAACCGGGGCGCCGGCTTAAAGGCAAAACGCTCCATGAAACCCAGCATCGAACAAAGTCCACGCCGGTCAGCCCATTAGCAACAAAGGCTCTGAGCTTTGCCAGTTGAGGGGCGTATTTTGCTCGCTCCTCGGCAGTCAGCCGTTGAGGAAAGGGATGAGTTTTGGTAAGCCGGTGTGGGCGATAACCCGGCAAAGGATTTTCATTTTCCGGAGCTGTATTGCGGCAATAAAACCAAGTCTGATTCCAGTCCTTGGGATGACTGTGAAGCTTGGCGTGAGGGAAGTCAACATCTCTCCTCTTCTGAATCGAAACCCCACCTAGTTCAGTATTGGGTCCATCCGTAAACTCAGTACGGCGGTTTAAATAAAAGAAATCCCGGAACAGATCAACAGTAGGTTCCTCTTGTAGGTACACTTTGCAGAATACTTGCCAGTCGCAGATATTGGATATTGATTTTGGACCGATGTCTTGAGGGTGGATTTGAAAGCTGGCGAGCACGTCACGAAAGAATTTGGATCCGGGAGGGGTGAAGCCTCAGCTCAGGTGATCAGCAAACACCATAATTTCTCCGTCTTGGGGTTCAGGAGGATATTCTGGACCGGGGACTCGCCAATGAATGGTGTCTTTGCTTGCTAAAGCGCCTGTGGCAACACATCCAGTTAGTTCTGCTTCGGTAACCCAGGAAGGGACCCAATTGCAAGAACAGAATTGTTTGGCCATTTCGGTGACAAGCTGGGAAAAGGATCAACATCCGGTTTAAAATTCATGACTGGTACTTACAAACCGGTGCAATGATGGAAGAAGATGGCATTAAAACGTCTGTGTATACTAAACCGGATACTGGTATTTAAAGCAGGTTGGCCATTTAACAGAGGGCTAATGGTACATGGCAAGCTATCAGATTTTAAAGGGTAAACCGCCTACAATGGTATGGAAGCTACAGATCTAAAAAAATTTCTAAGTATGGCACAAATAGATTTCACAGATCGGTGGTATAATTTTGGATCTGCCGCAGTTCTAAAAGGGAAATAAATTTAACCTAAAATGGTGGCAGTCGAAGAACACATCTGTGGTTGGGATCTCATGCAGTAAAAGGTAGTTTTCTGAGGTTGGCAAAGGGTGTTGAAGTAGCATCGCTCACTTTTACTATCAGTTTCAGATCAAACTATGAGATCTAAGGCAGAAAAAGGACGGACAGTGAAGAACACCGACGAACAGCGGAACCCTAATGCAGATCTGATGTTTAAGATGAGAGGTACTTACTGGTGTTGCGGAACAGAGGAGGAGCGCCGCGTTGCTCTGGTGCGATCAGGTTGATGCAGCGGCCTTGGTTGATGCAGACGAGAAGGTCAACGGTGCCGGCGGAGCTCGGGCTCTGAGGCGTCGCGAGGAAGAAGAAGAGATGAAGAGACAAGGGGGGAAAATGGAAAGACCCTCGGTCTTATTTATAAAGGCGAAAGGATAAGTGTCAAGCACGAGAATCGAGGAGCCTAATAGTTGGATATATGACAGAGCTGTCGCCTCGATTGTCGGAGGCTCATTAATGAAGGTAAGATATATACCATTTTAAATAACAGGTGACGTCATGGCGATTTATCATGATACTGGATGATGACGGCATGCCGGTTTACAAGATTTATGCGAAGATGTTGAAGAAGAAATTTTTTCAAGTTTTGAAGATTGACATGAACCAGTTCAAATCAATTTGGGGCCTAATGTTGGGGATATTACTACTGGGTGTAAACCGGCCAAGGAAGCCGGGTTATCCCCATAATGGATTGTTCATATTTGAAGCCCATGAAGACAAGAAATAAGGAGCTTTACTACAGAGACTCAAAGGCCCAAGGCCCAGAGGTAGATTAGGGCCTGTAGCTATGAACCGCCATGTAATACATAACTTGTATCGTGAGGTATGACAAAGTAGAGACCGAGCCGGATACGTGTATAAACCGGCATCGGGACTCTGGCGTCAACCTGTGTATATAAAGGCACGACCCGGCGACGGTTTGAGGACAAGAAACAACAACTCGAGATCCAGGTAAAGCGATTCCGCTCCCTGATCATCGAGACCACATCAATTCCACCACAACTGGATCGTAGGCTTTTACCTTCACCGCAAGGGGCCGAACCAGTATAAACTCCCGTATCCTTTGTCCGGTTTAACCCCTTTAAGCTAACCCGTTGCGATGGCTCCACGACTAAGTCCTTTCGCTAGGACATCTGCCGTGACAAACCCACGACACATACCCTCCAATACTACTCATAGATCCATCAAAATAAGCAAACAACACATAGAAAACAGAATCTGTCAAAAACAGAATAGTCTGTAGTAATCTGTATCAAAGGTATACTTATGGAACTCCAAAAAATCTGCCTAAATAGGACGACCTGGATAATTTTATTATTGATCTACTGCAATTGGAATCAGTATTTTATCACTTTCTGGTGATTTTTAACAATTGTTTTCGTGAGCAGAAAGTTTCTGTCTTTTTCAGCAAGATCAAATAATATCATCCAAGAAGATCCTATAGGTCTTACTTGGCACAAACACTAATTAAAACATAAAACCACATCTAACCAGAGGCTAGATGATTTATTTATTACTAAACAGTAACAAAAAGAAAGGAACAAAAATAAAATTGGGTTGCCTCCCAACAAGCGCTATCGTTTAACGCCCCTAGCTAGGCATGATGATTTCGATGATGCTCGCATAAAAGATAAGAATTGAGACATAAAGAGAGCATCATGAAGAATATGACTAGCACATTTAAGTTTAACCCACTTCCTATGCATAGCGATTTTGTGAGCAAACAACTTATGGGAACAACAATCAACTAGCATAGGAAGGCAAAACAAGCATAACTTTAAAACTTTGAGCACATAGAGAGGAAACTTGATATTATTGCAATTCCTACAAGCATATGTTCCTCCCTCATAATAATTTTCAGTAGCATCATGGATGAATTCAACTATATAACCATCACATAAAGCATTATTCTCATGATGCACAAGCATATAAATTTTACTACTCTCCACATAAGCAAAATTCTTCTCATTCCGAATAGTGGGAGCAAACTCAACAAAATAACTATCATGTGAGGCATAATCCAATTGAAAATTAAAATCATGATGACAAGTTTCATGGTTATCTTTATTCTTTATAGAATAAGTGTCATCACAATAATCATCATAAATAGGAGGCATGCTTTCATCATAATAAATTTGCTCATCAAAACTTGGGGGACTAAACATATCACCTTCATCAAACATAGCATCCCCAAGCTTGTGGCTTTGCATATCATTAGCATCAGGGCATTCAAGGAATTCATACTAACAACATTGCAATCATGCTCATCATAAGAAGATTTAGTGCCAAACATTCTAATGCATTCTTCCTCTAGCAATTGAGCACAATTATCGGAATCCTTATTTTCACGGAAGATATTAAAAAGATGAAGCATATGAGGCACCCTTAATTCCATTTTTTTGTAGTTTTCTTTTATAAACTAAACTAGTGATAAAACAAGAAACTAAAAGATTCGATTTCAAGATCTAAAGATATACCTTCAAGCACTCACCTCCCCGGCAACGGCGCCAGAAAAGAGCTTGATGTCTACTACACAACCTTCTTCTTGTAGACGTTGTTGGGCCTCCAAGTGCAGAGGTTTGTAGGACAGTAGCAAATTTCCCTCAAGTGGATGACCTAAGGTTTATCAACCCGTGGGAGGCGTAGGATGAAGATGGTCTCTCCCAAACAACCCTGCAAACAAATAACAAAGAGTCTCTTGTGTCCCCAACACACCCAATACAATGGTAAATTGTATAGGTGCACTAGTTCGGCGAAGAGATGGTGATACAAGTGCAATATGGATGGTAGATATAGGTTTTTGTAATGTGAAAATATAAAAAACAGCAAGGTAACTAATGATAAAAGTGAGCGTAAACGGTATTGCAATGCTAGGAAACAAGGCCTAGGGTTCATAATTTCACTAGTGCAAGTTCTCTCAACAATAGTAACATAATTAGATCATATAACAATCTCTCAACATGCAACAAAGAGTCACTCCAAAGTCACTAATAACGGAGAACAAACGAAGCGATTATTGTAGGGTACGAAATCACCTCAAAGTTATTCTTTCTGATCGATCTATTCAAGAGTCCGTAGTAAACTAACATGAAGCTATTATTTCCGTTCAATCTATCATAGAGTTCGTACTAGAATAACACCTTAAGACACAAATCAACCAAAACCCTAATGTCACCTCAAGTATCCGTGGGTATGATTATACGATATGCATCACACAATCTCAGATTCATCTATTCAACCAACACAAAGAACTTCAAAGAGTGCCCCAAAGTTTCTACCGGAGAGTCAAGACGAAAACATGTGCCAACCCCTATGCATAAGTTCACGAGGTCACGGAACCCGCAAGTTAATCACCAGAACATACATCAAGTAGATCACTTGATATCCCATTGTCACCACAGATAAGCACATGCAATACATACATCAAGTGTTCTCAAATCCTTAAAGACTCAATCCGATAAGATAACTTCAAAGGGAAAACTCAATCCATTACAAGAGAGTAGAGGGGGAGAAACATCATAAGATCCAACTATAATAGCAAAACTCGCGATACATCAAGATCGTACCACCTCAAGAACACGAGAGAGAGAGATCAAACACATAGCTATTGGTACATACCCTCAGCCCCGAGGGTGAACTACTCCCTCCTCGTCATGGAGAGCGCCGGGATGATGAAGATGGCCACCGGTGAGGGATCCCCCTCCGGCAAAGTGCCGGAACAGGGTCCCGATTGGTTTTTGGTGGCTACAGAGGCTTGCGGCGGCGGAGCTCCCGATCTATTCAGTTCCCCGATGTTTTTAGGGTATATGGATATATATAGGCGAAAGAAGTCGGTCAAGGGAGCCACGAGGGGCCTACGAGGGTGGGGGCGCGCCCAGGGGGGTAGGGCGCGCCTCCCTGCCTCGTGGCTTCCTCGAAGCTTCCCTGACGTCTACTCCAAGTCTCCTGGATTGCTTCTGTTCCAAAAATAACTCTCCCGAAGGTTTCATTCCGTTTGGACTCCGTTTGATATTCCTTTTCTTCGAAACACTGAAATAGGCAAGAAAACAGCAATTTGGGCTGGGCCTCCGGTTAATAGGTTAGTCCCAAAAATAATATAAAAGTGTTTAATAAAGCCCATAAACATCCAAAACAGATAATATAATAGCATGAATACTTCATAAATTATAGATACGTTGGAGACATATCAATGCACATATTGGCTCCCACATATTCTACGAAGATCTTTATCGGTCAAACCACATAACAACATACGTTGTTCCCTTTGTCATCGGTATGTTACTTGCCCGAGATTCGATCGTCGGTATCTCAATACCTAGTTCAATCTTGTTACCGGCAAGTCTCTTTACTCGTTCCGTAATACATCATCCCGCAACTAACTCATTAGTCACATTGCTTGCAAGGCTTATAGTGATGTGCATTACCGAGAGGGCCCAGAGATACCTCTCCGACAATCCGAGTGAAAAATCCTAATCTCGATCTATGCCAACTCAACAAGTACCATCGGAGACACCTGTAGAGCACCTTTATGATCACCCAGTTACGTTGTGACATTTGGTAACGCACAAAGTGTTCCTCCGGTATTCGGGAGTTGCATAATCTCATAGTCATAGGAACATGTATAAGTTATGAAGAAAGCAATAGCAATAAACTAAACGATCATAGTGCTAAGCTAACGGATGGGTCATGTCAATCACATCATTCCCTAATGATGTGATCCCGTTCATCAAATGACAACTCATGTCAATGGCTAGGAAACTTAACCATCTTTGATCAACGAGCTAGTCAAGTAGAGGCATACTAGTGACACTCTGTTTGTCTATGTATTCACACATGTACTAAGTTTCCGGTTAATACAATTCTAGCATGAATAATAAACATTTATCATGAAATAAGGAAATAAATAATAACTTTATTATTGCCTCTAGGTCATATTTCCTTCAGGAATATCTTCAGAGGTACCCATATCTTCAGTTGGCACCAGAACATCAAAATCTTGCTCATCTTGCAGCAACACATCCAAGGCTTGCTCATTTTGCACCACACCATCCAAGTCTGGTTGAATGTGTATTGTTTCACCAAAACTTCTCTTTCTTCTAGAGCCATTGCCTCTTGCTTTTTTATTTGGCCAGCACTCTTCAACAACAAGGGGCTCATCTGCACGCTTCCTCCTAAAAAGATAAAGCATGTCAACTGGTTAGTAATTGAAAAATGTAACAAAATAGTAAACAATGTAACAAAAATCTACTCTCTTTAGGCCTGCCATCCTTTCTTTTTGTTAGGGGACGACACATGGAAAATTCAATTTCCACTTCTGGCCACTGAGACTGATCTGTAAGTGCTGGAATTGGAGTTGCATATGTAGCCTTGAATCTTGCTACAGAGTAATATTCATGCAAATATGGGTGCATGTTTATCTCCGGTCTGGAGGCCAAGAAAAGTATGGCATGATCACATGGTTTCCCAGTGTGCTGCCACTCCAAACAAGTGCAATCATGCATTTCAGTGTTAACAGCATGCCTTCTACCAGTTTTGGTATCTCTAACTTCAGCACCCCACACAGAAGATTTTTCAACAGATAAATGTGTAAGATTTCTGCTCCTGTTGACCACCTGTTGTACCACTGCAGGAAGCTTATCCCCTTGTAGACAATCACCAATCCTTCTTCTCAATTCTCACAAGCGCATGATCATGATCCTGATTTGGTCAACCATGTCATGCACATGCAAATTTTTTAACTGCTTCACCTTGTTGTTAAAACTTTCTGCCAAGTTGTTGTTGATATGATCACACTTGATGGTAGTGTTAAATCCTAACCCATACCATAATATAGAACGGTAGGTGTTCACCCATGGACCAAACTCAGGGCATGCTGTCCTTATCTTACCAAGATGATATGAATGTGTCTGTTTAGTCTAAAATCTTGCTGCTGGCCACATGCGACCAAATTCTTCCCCTCTGATTTTTTGATCAAATTCATCCACATATGGCCGAAGCACTCCCTCTGCTCACAATGGGGAAAACATTCTTCACTGCGTTTCTAGCCCTTTGCATGCATCTGTGTGGACTGCCAAAGGTGACACTAGCCCTATGCATCTTTTCAACTGCATCATGAACCATGTCCACAAGACCTCTGTCTCTGACTGAAATAAGCCAATAGCAACAGGGAACATCCAGTTGTGTCCATCCAAAGCACTGAAAGCTGCTAATTGACCATTCCACTTGCCAGTCAAAAATGATGAGTCTATGCTCAAATATGGACGACACCCTGCCTTGAAGCCATTAATGCAAGGCTTTAAAACAATAAAAAACTTAGAGAAAAAGATTCTTCCATCCTCTCTTACCTCAGTATCTATCTCCACAACACTGCGAGGTGACCTCTTCTCCACCTCTGCTTTGAAATTATAAAGCATCCTAAAAGTATTTGCCCTGTCATCATATAATTGTTTCATTGCCCTTTGTTTTGCCTTCCACACCGTGTTATACTTCACCTTAATGGGGTATTGCTTTTCCAAGTCTACTTTAAGTTTTCTTTGCAGTAGTGTTTGGTTTCTTGGCTAGAATAGGAGTGATCTTTTCGGCAATCCAAAGCTGTGATGTCATGGTTGATACTCTCTGTGAACTTGTAATACAAGTATATTGGTGAGGGATTTGATTCACCCTAATGGTACTTCCATCAGGTTGGCGTCTAGCCACTACCAGAAACCGTAATATTTCTGTGGGTCGACTAATTTTACTGTCGGGCCCGCAACTAGCCCACAGGAAAAAGAATTGGGCTGTCGGTCGGCCCCTGCACGCCAGGGATATGTCCAATATTCGTGTGGGTTGAGTAAGCACTACTAGGAAAAGGTCTGCTAGTGGCGCACCTGTTTTGCCTACTAATGGCGCACTACAAGTGCGCCACTAGCATCACGTCATTAGAATTCTTTACTAATGCCGCACCAAAGGTGCGCCATTAGTATCTGGTATACTAATGGCGCACCAGGCATTGCGCCATTAGTACATCACATGGTTCGCCATTAATATCTGACTTAGTAATGGCGCCATTACTAACATTTTTTTCAAAAAAAATTCAGAAATATTTTTTTCAAATTTTTTCTTAATCTCGGGTCACTATGGCTTAATCTCGGGTCAATATGCTTAATCTCAAGTCAAATCGCACTACGTGGTCAAACTTCTCGAAAGGTCACCCATCTACCAGCTCACTTAACAGGCACTTGTTGATATATCTAGCATATCAGTACTATTAAACCTTGTTGATGTCTAGGACTTTGTTCATGTTCATGAGTGTGATGAAATTTTTAAAAAATATTTCAAACTTCCGTTTATATTACGTATCATATTTTGAACATTTTTTCCAAAAAAAAATTTGAAACTATTTTTTTTCAGTTACTAGTAGCGCACCTAGCAAATGGTGCGCCACTAGTAAGTTTGAAATTTTTTCCATTTTCCCCCCTCGAGATCTTAAAAGCCCCATATATTTCGTTCTGTTACGTTTTTGGGGATTTTGAAGATGTTGAACAGGGTTCCCCCGGTTCAATTCTTATGTTACTTTTCGAGTAGATGATTTTTCATATATAAAACTTTTTAATCCGAGTTCGTATGCAAAAGTTATGCCCATTTTACAAATTCCAGAGAGATTTTGCAAATAAAGTCGAAATTCATATTTCTAAATTTTCCCAACCACTAGACCTCATATCACATGGGAAATTTATTTTATTTTAATTTTTTTTGACATTTCCATCATTTTCTTTTATTTTTTCTAAAACTGAAAAGGCGGTCCAGGGGTGCATTCGGTGGAATTTTTGGGCACGGTGCGCCATTACTAGTTAAACTAGTAATGGCGCACCACACCCACGGTGTGTCATTACTAACTTTTAAAAAAAATATAAAAAAATTATTAGTAGTGGCGCACCGAGGGTGTGGTGCGCCATTACTAGTTTTGAAAAAAAAAATTGTTAGTAGTGGCGCACCGAGGGTGTGGTGCGCCATTACTAGTTAAACTAGTATAATGACGCACTATCCCCTAATGCGGCATTACTAGTTTTGAAAATAAAAAAAAATTGTTAGTAGTGGCGCACCGTGGATATGGTGCGCCATTAGTATTTGGACACTAATGGCGTACCCACACATGGTGCGTCATTAGTATATATAGTAGTGGCGCACCACATGTGTGGTGCGCTATTAGTGTCTATATTATCTATAGTCCTTTTTCCAGTAGCGAAGGACCGACAGGAATACGAGTTTCGGCCCACCCGCGAAACACTAGGGCGCGACCCGCGCCCTCTTTTCTCGCCCGTCATCGACGCCCAAATCCAACCCCCCCCAAATCTTGTCCCTTCCTTCTATGCCACCCAATCCCTCCCTTCCTTTGAGGCCTCCGACCACCATCGATGCCTTCCAAGGTCACCCGAGCGCCTCAACCTGCTCTATGTTATGGATCTGTACCCGCCGGCCACCACCATCCATGGCTCCTCTGCTATTGGGACACCACATCGTCCCATCTCCTTTCTGGACATCACCCTGCAACACCAACGCTTGGCCTGCTCCTCCACCACGGCCCTGCTCGGGACACGCCACCATCGACGCCACCGTTGAGAATCCACCCCAACTCGAGCAGTTCACCGGCGCCATGGAGTTACGTGACCTAAATCTCAAATCTCGGCTGTTTCCTGTTTGTTGCATCTCCGGATCCCCAAATCTGCTGCAGCTCTAGGAATCCCCAAATCCGACCTCAGATCTGATCTATAGAACTGTGGTATGGATGCATAATAATCCCGAAAACTGGTGCAGCTCCTTGGATCTCAAATCTCGTTCTGGATTTCTGCTATGTCTTTGAGGAAATTGCAACCATTTATTGCTGCCTTATTATTACTTAAATTAGTATGGATTCAACAGTACGTATCTACAGGATCTGAAATTTTACTAAGAATGGGTGGGTTACTTGGGAAATTTCAATTAGTTATCAAACTTTTAGTACCAATGGGTTGGATACAACTGTACGTATCCATAAATTTTCATGTAATGTTGTATTTTGTTTCGATTTCAGTGGGATTTTTTCATTGACTTACTATACAACACCATAATAATTCAATCTCTATTATTTTTCTGTCCATACTTTTTGATTTTACCTGCTTTAAATATGTTGACATTCAGGAAACACTAAGCTGCTACATTGGAAATACGAGGAACTTCATCAGTGCAAGAAGTTGATATTCACTCAACGGCAAGAAATAGTCTCATATTTTTCTTCCAAGTAGTATGTACCATTCCCCACTTTGATACTTATGAACACCCATTTGATATATCCTTTTCCTAGTTATAGTTCATCCAGATCAGGAGTAGGATTTATGGTTCATGATCCAACTAAAAGAGAGGTGTAATATCCTCTGCCCTTGACATGGTATGGTACATACTGTTATTTCCCTACCTGTCTGCAAATTCATGTATTGATTAATTTCGATTCAAGTTTTCTATCTCGCAAGATCATGCTATCTTCAGTATGCTGAAGAACATCTGAAATGCACCTAGACATTATATTTCAGAGTATTGACGATGAAACTGTACCAGAGAAGGCCTATTACCAATAGCTATGCTCAAGATATGAATGCTCTGTTATAACAATTAACAAGACAAAGATATGCTCAGGGGCTCCTATCGTAGGCTATACTATATGTTATCTTAATTTAGTTACTCCGTTTACTACTTGCTTCTTGGAATTTCTTACTGTCTTATTATCTAGTACTTAACAGTTCTTGTGTATTCCTCATATTTAAGCTCACAGTGTTCTTCCTTCTCCCTTAAGTTGTATTTTGTTTTCTTTCTTATATTAAAGATTGAACAATTGCAGTGCAAGCACACAATTGGTTGTTCCTGTTCGAGAAGGTGCGCAATCTTGCCGAGTTGCACAAAATCAATTAAAATAGTATATTTGTACATAGTTGGAACTAGTTGATTGTAGCTCTTAGTTGTACAAGGTGGATGCAAGTGTCTGGGTGCGATGGCCCGTAGATATTGCATTGCTCTGAAAATTATCAGTACATTGCATAGATGAATGGATGTCACTCCTTACATTGTTGTTTTGAACTTCTGTACTAATTTACTGAAGCGTCAAGTAACAACTATCCTCTGTTTGGGTCACCCCTTTCCCTAGTAGTGTTGCATTCTATGTCCTTATGAATTTTTGATTGTCTTACTGTCCAGTACAGTAACAGTCTGCTCTCTAACTTGTTTGTCAATAACTCCTTATTTTAGTCTCTTTCATTATGTTAGGTTTTTGGGAAGAATTAAATGAACATCATCAGTGCAACATAGAGGTTAAGGCAGGTGGTTGAGGTATCACTCAATTTCAAGAAATTGAATAAGATTCTTCCAAATTAAGTGGCACTATTCCATTTCATATTTTGTTGTTCTATGCACGTGAACCTAGAACTTAAATATTGATCAACACCTGATCGATGTCTTATTTTCTAGTTTGCAATTCATTCTTATTAGGAGCAAAATCCAAGATTGGGGAGCTATGAGAGATGCAAGAGCCTCTAATCAAGGTATTTTTAGTTTTGCTTTCACCATCATCCGCAAGTTTTATCAGGAATAATTGCCAGTCAAGTTTTCTCGCGTATATTAAAAACATATCATGCTATGTCCAGTGTGCCCAAGATCATGAGACCAACATTATTGAGCCAGTAGTTGCTATGTTGGTTTAGTCTGAACACAACCTCTTTCTATTTCTTTGGGGTCTTTTATTGTCTCACCATGCCATGCTGTTACATTATCGAATAATTGTATAATGTTTTGGATTTTTTATTCTTATGGAGATGATGATGACTCTGCCATCTTTCTTGAACATTTGAAATGGATAGACTTAAGAGTATTGACATTGGTGGTGTGATTTATTGCAAGAACTCTCTAATGACTTACCTGCTCAGGAAGTTAGCTGATAATTCTGTCAAACTAATCTAGTAGCATGTGCTCAGGTTGTCCTTTAAGTGGATTTTGTCAGTTGCATGATTAGTATCAAATCTGAGATATGATGCTAGAAAAAACTACTCCATTACTATTCTATAAGTTGTAGAAGTGGGTAACTTTGCTGAGAGAAAAACAAGTTGGGTATATATGCCAATGTTATTGCGAGAAACTGAGATACCAAATAGATTATGCTTATTATATCTTATAGATATTGTTCCTGTTTCTCGTACCTTTTTGTAGCAAACAGTTGGCACTTGCACATTTTTACAAGTTCAATTAGTCCACTGCAGGGTAACCTTGAAGAGAAGCTTGCAACTTAAGTTGCAACAAAAGATTGTAGAAAATGAGGTATCTCTTCTTGTGTATATTTAGTTGATGCACTTGTGTGTTTTTAGATGTTGCACCTCTGTTTTCATTGACCTTCGATTCATGTACGTAAATTCTATGGAACTGTATCCGAGGACATGTGAATTTGTATCTATGTTTGACGGGAACAATTGATAGTGATGTTTCTATGTTCTAAATATTATGGGTTCTGGAATAGCTATTTATAAAACCATCAATATTTTTTTCTTCATTGGGTTTCTTTTTTTCCTGACGGTTATGTATGACGCCCATATAATCCTGTAGGGCCAAACCCGTCAGAGAAATATGAAAACCCGACAGGAATTTAGTTCCTGTCAGCCAACCGACAAGCATAGTTTATTTCCCTTGTCAAGCTATCCCTGACGGCTAACCCTGGCGGGTCACCGACAGGAAATAGTTTTCCTGTCGGTACATCATATTTTCCTGTCGGTTTTGGGCTCACAGGAAAATTCCAATTTCTGGTAATGAGCGGATATGTACAACTAGCAAGGCTTGACACTTCTGTCGAAACCTCTACATCTTATATAAAACTTCTTTCTATCAGTCCACTTAGTCTTGGCATCAAACTCATGTTTGACTGCATAAGTCTTGAAACACATCCTAAACTCATCCATGTTTGGGAACAACTTCCCCACTGCAATAACAGGGTTTTCCTTGTCATACACATTTACCAACTCATCATCATGTGCATCATCTACATCATCTGCGGCATCTTCCATCAGTCGTCCATCCACATCTTTAGTTCTATCTCTGTTAGCATCAGTATCAGTAGGCATACTAGATTCACCATCCTTCTCCTCCTTATCTTCATCAGCTACTGGAATGCCAAATTTGTTGGTCATCTCAGTGTCATCCATTGGTGCAATGACTAAATCAGTTGGGTCATTTAATTCTACTGAATTCCAATCAACAGAAACAACCCTTCCAACACCATCAGAGCCCTCTTCTGCATCACCCCCTCAGGTAATACTGTCACTTCACCTGTACACATGGGCATTAGCTGCCTCTCTAAAGCCCAATCATCATCTACCATCTGTGAAGCTAACTTTGAGGGCGCATATCCAACCTTAGAATCTGATTTCAGATCAACAAGCTCTGCATGAAACATAGTCTGTTTGGTTGTCCAGCCATCTTGTCGATCGATTTCATCAACCATGTCTTCACCATCCTCAATTCTCACATACTCTCCTTTCCGATTATCAAACCGTAACAATGCTACCTCTTGCTCTGGACCCCAAAAATGCTCTCCCCAATTTTTTCCACCACATTCTGCACGGCCTTCTCTTCCATGCTCTGTAGTTCTTGTGGATCAATCTATGCAAAATCAATCTCCCACTTCACAATTGTATCTCTCTCTATGTCTCGCATGCTACCATCACCTAGCTTCACCTTAGAAGGAAGGAATTCCACAGTGAATTCGAACGTCCCAGCAACATCCCCCCTATTTCGGGGCAGTGTGAGGTGAGCTAGCGGAAGCAGACGAGGCACAGATCACATAGCTTGGAAAGGATGCACATTAAGGGATTACCTAGTCGATGTTGTTGTCTCTGGCGGCTCCATCACGGTCAGCCCCCCCCCTCCCACCCACCCAAATCTGGATCAAATCGACAAAAAACACCAAAAACAGAGGGAAACAGAGGCGATGTGGTGAGATCTAGATCGACACAGTGGGGAACGAGACAGGGTTCCGGATTCACTCACCACAGCCATCACCGAGAATCAAAGCTCCTCTGCGCTGCTATCACCGAGAACAAAATCTCCGGCGCGCCGAGAACAAAGAGGAGGGGGTGGCAGGGGTACACGTTCAGACAGGTACGGGGACATGTTTCACTTGATGCACTACCAAGTGGGGCCCGCAACTAGATGCACTGTCAAGTGGGACACACATGTCTTAAACATAACCTCACTCCCGTTGACGACCAGTTTAATCGCCCGAGTGGGCCTTGGCTATTTGGGCCTCTGAAACATAGTACTACAGCTATTTTTGTCAACTACGTCGCATTCCTTCCATTGCACCTCAAAGATGTCGCACAGGAGCTATTGACCCCGGACGGCGATGGTGTATAGAAGCAACCAACAAACAAAAACAAAAATCAGGCTAAATTTCAGTATTACATCCTGGTGTTGCAGATTTTGCAGAGAAAACAACGTGAAAAAAAAAAAATCTTAAAGCAGCCTCTTGACTCTTTAGGTTGACATTTGAACAACTAAAGAATATGCATAGCTAACCAACATGAGATAGTACATGGGATCTTGGATCTTCATATCTGACGACAAGGAGAAGCATGTATTGTTGTCTGATTATGCCATCATGGACGAGGATAGCGAAGTATGAGGATGGTGTGGTACTGTCAGAGTGTCCCGACTTGGGATTTGGTGGTGCGCATATATTCCTCCTTCAATCACCATTGCAATGTACAATGGTGGCCTTCGCTATAAGGAGCTGTTGTTGGCAACCAGTTCTTGTTGCGGCTCGACTGGCTGCTTATGTGAGCATGGTCTTCACTTGTGGCATCTGGAGTCAAAACCATTCTATGCATGTAGCTGCTGGGATCATGGGAAGTGGTGACGATAACACATATGACTTCGATTTCGTGGTGCTTTTCAAGCATCTGTCTTGAGCTTTGGGGTGAAAACCTGCGGTCTGGCTCTTATGTGTTATATCTGGCAATGGCAATGTTTCTTGTGTCGTTACCTTGTTGAAGGCATTGCCCGGATTCGCCCGGCCTTGTTCTTCAGGGTGGAAACCCATGATCCGGCATTTGGTGGTTTGATCCGTTGACGATGGAGTTTAAGCGTCGTTCTTTCAGGAGGCGTTGCTGTTGAATAATCCTTCTCGTTGAACAAGTGGTGTCAAGAGATGGTTGGTGCGAATATGGTTGTTGTTGTAGATTATTGATCATTTATTTGATCGCTCCGGGTTTTTTTACACCACCAAGGCATAGCTTTGGCCTTATTTGAATTTGCTAGTTGTAGGTGTGATTTTTTCTTTTTGTGTTTGTTTTTGTATTGGCTGTTTGCATCCTACTTGTGCACGAGCCGGATATGTGTTCATTGTGTTTGTATCCCCTTGATGCTTCATTTTGAGCTAATAAAATCCACCCTTTGTCTAAAATTACCGGATCCTCTCCTAGACCATGGTACGTACAACAATGGCTGACAAGATGGCGTACTGCACACTCTAGAACTTCTCAACCAGAAAATGCACTGCTACAGATTTGAGCAGGCATCAAGCATGACGTTGACCTGATATGGTCCAAATCGTATCCAAGGAAAACTGCTCTCTGGTTAAATTGTGACGAACCAAGCCATAATTGTAGTGATCTGAATGCACATTTTGATCGAATAAAGCTCACACTTATTACACAGAATGAAATTAGTGTTTCCTTGATTTTTCTTTGTACAAACTATGAAATGATAATTCAGTTAGTTAACCAGGAATTAATGTTCCAAACTAGGATTCCTAAGTTCTATACTTGTAATGGTCCCATTTACCTAGGGTGAGGGTCTAGGGATGACCTGGTTTAAGTTTCCATTCACTTTCTTGACATCTGGTGGTTACCTTTTCTACTATATGTTCGATAAGTTGTATTGTCGTATCAGCAATTCTCACCACATAATAAGTTTTCTACACGAAAGGGGATTGCAAGCTCATATATACCTCCCTAACCAAACTATAAACCAAAACAAATATGTTTTCGATTTCGTCAGGCTTGCGCTTATAAAGCAATCCACAGTTAATTTGAGAGCTGCAACCTCCCTGTAGGTTTCCTCTTTCACTGTCTCCAGGGAAAAGTTATGATTAAAATAAGCAAGCCTAATTTTTACAGAATATGGTCAGAATTAGCTAAGTACATAAAAGATAAGACTTCGAAATTTTCGGTAGAAAAGCAGTTTGAGTAATCGAGTATGGCAAGACCGCAAGAGCAATAAAGCCATGTCTAGTGTCCTCCTAAATGGTTATTTACCCCGCAAGAGTAATCAGGAGTTTGGGAAGAAAAAAAAAGATGCAACTTTGACTTCTACAAAAAATGAGCGGAGATATTAGTATGAACTAAATGGTTATTTACCCCGCCGTATACTTGTGATCGGCATGTGAATAAGTAAAGATTATGGATAGCTTAGCTAGCCAACATGGGAAAAACACTATTACTCCTCATGAGCTGCACACCTTTCAGGTGCATCACGCTTACCATGCTGCTGTAACCAGCGTTCTGAACATTGCCCACTCTGCCACTTTATATATCTCCTAACCATATGCACCTTTTCGGTTGGGTTCCTTCCAGTTGTCACCGGGTTATGAGTGCTCATTGTTACTGAAATTCTGATGTATTTTTCTTGCTGATGGGTTGAGATTTTAGAAGGAACTGAAAGAGAATCTGGACAAGTTTCGCCGTTGTCGTTGGCCCACAAAGAAAGCAGGAAAATTCTACTGGGAAATGTTCCGCTGCAACAAATCCAGGTTCTGTCCCATGGAGAAGTGCTCAGTTTGTCGAAGTGCGTGTAGAAAAGTGCAATTTATCCGTTAGATTGTGTCCCGTTAGGAAGCACTCAGATAGAATGTACAACTGAAAAGTGGAGCATGGATACCTGATTCGCATTCCCCTTGTTCAAAGTGATTAAAGAACATGGGTGTTACTTTCTCGTTTCCCAAAATTTTGATCCGAATATTAAAAAAAAAGTTATCCATCTGTACAACGTTTATAATATCAATTTGACACGATAAATGAACACAATCACCCCGTGTTTCTAAATTGTTTATTTTTAGCTTTGGGCCGGTGGTTGACGGATTCATTCACCGTTGCTCAGATAAGAAATATAAAGGGCATTGCAGTACAACAGAAAAGCGGAGCATTTCAAACAGCCCAAGGACTGTGATGGTGTACAGAAGCAGCTGACGGACATAAACAAATACTTGGCTAAATTTCAGTATTACATCCTGGCTTTGCAGAAAACAGTAACAACATCTGAAAGCACCCTCATGAGATTGGCATATGAATGACTAAAGATTAGGCGTAGCTAGCAAACATGAGAAAAACTGTTACTCCTCATGAGCTGCACACCATTCAGCAGCATCACATTTATCGTGCTGCTAATGTAACTGTGCTGTGAACATTGTCCACTCTGTTTCTAAATATCTCTAGACCATATACATCTGCAGGTTACTTCTGTTGGTCATCAGGTTATAAATGTACACTAATTATTGAACTTTTGATGTGTTTTCTTCCTGATTGTTTGATATTTTAGAATGAAGTGAAAGAGAATGTGGGCAGTTGGAGGTCTGGAGGTGCGTCTATGTATGCCATGGAGAAACCAGGAAAAATGAACAAGTACGTGCTACGTTGGCAATCCAACATATGTCCCATAAAGAAGTCCGGTAAAAATGGAAATGATTGTGTCTCATGGAGTAGGGGGTCCAAAAATTTCATGGGTGACGTGCACCAGTTCCCCAGCACGGCTACTGTGTCCGGGTAAACGGCGAGAAGTATTTCCACAACTTAGAGGATTGACAGAGGATCTAGCCTCTGAGCTGGCAGGCGACGATGCCATCACCAGGGCCATTTCTGCTTACTGGACCATGGTAACGGCAACAGATGACATGGCAGTGTGGTAGAAACCGATCATTTCAGCTACAAAGCCAGCAATCACGACATCGAGGATGCACATAACCAGATTATTGAAAAATAAAAGGACAATCCAGCCACTAAAGGCTAGATCGTGGGTTTTCACTCTAAAGATTAAGTTGACCGTACATCTTTGGAGTACTTTGTATGTCTTGAATGATTAAATGGACATATAGTATGCTTGATTTTTTTTCTTTACCTATTATGCTCTTCTAAGAAAAGATATGGTCGTGTAAGTTATTTTTTTCTCATTTACATTTGTCTACTTAGTACTTACTGGTAATCTTGGTGACAAGGTACCTATTTTTTGGTGCCTAGATATTAATTAAGAAAGAATCATTTTCATAATTTTATACAAGGTGCAACTTATTCAAGACTATCTGTGACGTAAGTACCATCTATCATGTAACTCAGTGTAGCAACAGATCCATCAATTGCAGCTCATATCACATAGGTAAGGACAAATGCACTCAATGTACGTGAATTCATAATTTGATTCCAACAAGCGGGGCATGTGTAATTCACTGGTTGACTGTTGACAAGGCCATGGCAGAACCGAAAAAGCGGGACATTTCAGATAGCCCAAGGAGTCCTGCGGTGTGCCACAGCAGCTGACGAACAGAAATATATGTAGGTTAAGATTTCAATATGCATTGTGGCGATACATGTTTTGCAGAAGAGAACGGCAAAAACATAAAGTGAGAGTGCCTTGTTGTCTGTTATAGAGATGAACCAATGAGGGATGGGTGCTAATCAATTAATCAATCAACACAGACGGAGCCGACTAACTTGGTAGTTTCCTTGCTAACTTCCATGTTTTCGACTTTAGACAGATGTCGCTTCCGTGGGCAACTTTTTTCAAGCTACCAAGTATGTTTGTACCAGGAGTGAAAATGAGCTGAGAATAAATATTTACCCAGCATATGAATGTGATCAGCATGCGAACAACGATGCGCAGCTGGCCAGAGTGAGAAACATTGGTTGCTACTCATGAACTACACACCGTTCGGCCGCATCACACCTATCATGCTGCTAATGTAACAGATATTTTGAACATTGCTCACTCCCTTTATATACCTCTAAACCATATGCACTTGTTCTGCTGGGTTCCTTCCATCGGTTGAACCTGCACTATTATTGAACTTTTGATTTTATGAGTTGAGGTTTTAGAAGGAACTGAAAGACTGTGGACAATCCTCGGTGCAGTGGTGCAGGCTTGCCCATCGAGAGACCAGGAAAATTCTGCATGAAAATGTTCTGCTGCAAATCTGGGTTCCGTCTACAAAGAATTCCTAGTTTGTCCAATTTGAAGTGCGTAGAGTGTGTCCAGTTGAGAAGTACTCACTCACCTGGGGCTGTAGGAACAGCGCTTGCGCTGTCCACGGGTTGGGGCGAAGAGGGAGTAAGCAAACTCCAGGCGTGCTGGTGCTGAGTGGCACTCGAGCAGGAGCAGCAGGCGGCACGCCGCCGTACGACTCTCTCAAAATAGGCTTTCGTCCCACTTTATAGATAGAGCAACCACCATGTCCATACAAGAAGTACCAAATCACCGAGAAAAAATAGTGGGCATCAGCACAAGCACATCCAAAGAAAACATAAGAGGAAGAAAGAAAGAAAAATATAGCGGTGGCTCATGCGGGTCCGTGCGTGCCTGGCTGGTGGCTGCGCGGGCGGTTGGGTTGGGGGAGAAACTGGAAATGTGCAATTCTGAATGGTTGCCCGGGCCTGCATGGTTGCTGGCTGAACCACGGGCTGGATCCAAATTTCCCATGGTTTACTACTGAATTCTTTCGATGCCTCGGGCCGTGGCCTTCATTGCCCGGGGCCTATCTTCATGCAATCACTGTGTGCATCAAGCTAAAATGGATCGAAGTGTTTATAGTAGAGGTAGTTTTTGCTTGTTTCGAGTAATTATCTAAAAAACTATGTTGTTATGTTCGTATCCACCCGTTCCTCGTCTATGGCAGCGTGTCGAGTTAAACTGGCTGGACATTTTAGGACCAGAGGAGATGACCCAAGCTCCGAGCTGGTGTCAGCCGACGTCATTTCTGAGAGCCTGTGCTTGACAAATGTGTGGCTTAATCACCTGCATGGCCAGCAGTGATGGATCTGTGTCTGGTATGATTCCGACACTTGCAAATATATCTGAAGATATTGACCTCAGAGTGCAACTTTTCTTCTTCTTGGCTTCAAAGGAAAAAGAAATATTCTTCGTCTGTTTCAGTGATCGATCTGATGCACAATTGAGAGAAAAAGTATATATAGTTTTCAGTTCAACAGAGATGATCAAGACGGAGCATCTGCAGACTGCAACACAGCTAGAAGTTCAAAATGTTATGCAACAAAAGGGTGAAGTAGCAGACAAAATCTTGAAGAATCTCTTCATGGAACTGTTAGAGGGGAAACCCAGGTTATGACGTTATTATGGATCATGCTTTCAGATTAAAGTCCTTTTCTTGCTAAAATAGTTTTTCCTTAATTTCAGATGCAGTTAAAACGGGATGCCTGCCATATGTTTCCTTTGCCATACTAATAAAGAAGAGTTCAACACGAGAATGCTGTGTGCTTTTGCTAGACAAGGACAAGTGCGCTACAAATATCATTGATGTTTCTGAGAGAATGGATGGATACATGGCCAATGTTCAGAACCACCACCGTTGTTATATCATTTCAGCAGCCCGATCGACTGGAACAAGTCTGTCGGCAGTGGCCTGGTGATCTCAGAACGTAGCAAGGTTGTCATTAGAGTGTCAACATGGTTTCTGGATGTGGCAACTTTTGCAGTAGTGCGGATAATGTTGACCGATTCTAGGGGCAGTAAAGTGCTACTGGACAGCAGGGGATGCCTGATGATTCTCCAGAATACATATGAACTGCACGAATGCAAATTTACAGTGGATTTATCTCTGGCTTTTCAAAACCACCTTTCCCTATTCAGTTAGAACATGAGATGAGGTCAATCTGTATATTGTCTGTACAAAATCTACTATTGTAATACAAACCTTTCTATTGCATGAGCTGAAATATTGAAAGGAGCTGAAGACTGTTAACATTATTCTGTATACAGACCAATTTCTGAGAATGAACATTTGGGACCTTCCATATACTACAGGTACTATCTTGGTTGATTCAGGGAACTCAATAGCATTTCCAACTAGCTGATCTAGACACCACCGCAGCTGTTGGCCTAAATGCTTCATGCAATGCTTGCACTATGGTCATGCAGTTCCTGCATAATGTGTGATGGACTCATTCATGCAACTCTTGCATAATGCACATGCTACTTACTGTTACTCATCATGAGTTTCAACATTCAGTTACACTTGCTACGCTATTGGTTTAACTAAACTTCAGCCGGTGCTCTGCTTTGTTATATATCTTTAATACCATTTACTCATTTTGTCTATGCATTTGTTTCGTTGGTCGACGGCTTATTTTAGGATGAGACTTAAGAAGAAACTGAAAGAAGATGCATGCTGGGAGGAGCCGAGGATCGATGATCAATTTGCACAGACTTTGTGCGGACATGTCACATATAGCTTCCTGCATTGCTGAAAAAGGGGTTCCCCCGCTTTGTATACAAAGCAAACAACCGAGACAACCAACGATAGGTGCTAGGGCGGTAGCAGCACAATCACGCCCAAAAGAAATGAAAGAGAAAATACAACAGAAACAAATGCCGACAACGGCGGATCGACAAAAAAACGAAGAGGCCTCGTGACCGCTGCATCCACCGGAGATCGCCCACCAAGCTCCGAGCCTCCGAAGCGCCGGTACCAATCAACACCTCCAAGAAGGGACGCGACAATGACGATGCTGCTGCCAAGGGTTTCCCCCGGTACGCAGTGAGGAGAGAGGAAGGGTAGCCCAGACGCCCTCCAGGAAGGTCCGGTGGCAACCGCATGTGCCACCGCGTCGGTGTCAGCCAAGCCAATAGGGATTTCTCCAGATCCCAACCTTCACCTCAGGCACTCCGGAGCTCACCACCAAACCGACCGCCACTCTGCGCCAACCCGGTCATGAAGCATCCCACGTTGTCTCACCACGGCACCGTGAAGCATGGTCTGCACAATGAAGAAGAGGAGCCGGGACTAGGGCAGCAACACCGTCGGCACGTGGGAGGGCCCCACCTCCACCGTCAACGACGGTAGCTGACCGGACGCAAGAGCAGGAACATACCAGCCCTATGGCCGCACAGGCCCGGCCGGGATCTCCGAGGCCTGTAAAGTTCCCGCCTTCGCGCTGCAGCCGGCATGCCGTTGGCGTCATTGCCCTTGTCCAAGCCGCTCCCCTGCCTCCCCGCAGAGAGAGCGTCAAGGCCGAGCCGTAGCCGGCCCGCTAGGACCTAGATGGGGCCCTACGAGCCCAGATCTGGGCCCGGGTCGTGACACCGGCCACCCAGCACCACCGGACCGCCCCGCCGCCAAGTGGAAGCACCACCACCAAGCGCACCGCCGGCCACCACCACCAGGTCACCGGACCGCCACCGGCTGAGCCGCACCACCGACGCACGCCCGCGACGGAGAGGAACCCTCGCAGCCGCCGGGAGCCCGAAGCCGGACCCCAGCCTCCGCCCACCCCGCCCGCGGCCCCGCATCGCCTGGCCAGATCTGCCGCCACTGCCGCCGAATCGCGACCACGCACGCCCCACCAGCCAGCCGCCGCGCCACCACGAAGCACCAGCGGGGCCGCCACGCCGGCACCACCAGGAGCTCCCGAATCCGCACCGTCGAGCCCCGCCACAGCCCGGCGCCTCCTGCAGCACGCTGTCCCGCGCCGGCTAGGAGCTCCGCGAGGAGGAGGGGATGTGACCCTGCCGCCGCCCGCGCCGACCGGGGTTCGCCCGGCGGCACCCCTAGGCGGCGGCGAGGAAGGAGGAGGCCGGAGGAGGGGAAGCTGGGGGCGGAGCTAGGGTTCCCCCGGCCCGCTCGCGGGAGCGGTGGCAGGGAGGATTGCAAGAACTTTCGCTTCCTGCATTGTTGACCACATCGACGGAGCAACGGCAGGAACGAATGGAGCCCTCCCAGTAATGGACGCAGGGAGCCCAGCATTTTGAAATTTGTGCAGTTATTTTTTTACTCTTGGGCCTTGGAACACCGATAGATTGTTTCCTTATATTCAGCCCTCCCAGTAATGGACGCGGATGTTTGGTATATGGGTGTATAAACATCCTATATAGAAAAATAGTAATTAATAAATAGCTAAAAAATCTGAAAATATTTTTAAAATAAACTTGACCTTCTATTGTACTTCTGAAAACAAATCCACAAAAAGAAAAACCCCTTTGACTTCTTTTTTTATAGCAAATTTTCGGCCAAAATAGTGTGAATAGTGACCTGTAATAGCAAATAAATGTTGTTCTTTTTGCCCTGAAGTCAACACTAATTTTTTTTGTGAAAATTTATATACTAGTGCAAAAGAAAGTAAAGTTTTTTCTAAAAAACCTCGGAACTTTTTTGACTTATTTGAATTAGTAAGAAAAACCCCATATAGGGTGTAGATACATCCAGGAACTAGGGGGTATTTCTCTCTCATTTGGGCACTCACATAGCCAAGGGCCATTCAATTTTGGTTGCTATTACTTATGAGTTATGGCTCACATTAAATCCTGTCAGTTGTTGGGGAAACTTTGCAGCAGCTGAGGGAGACTTTCTTCCTGTGATGAGCTCGAGAATCAAGCCTTGAGAAGGTCAAAACATCTATTGAACTCGATAGGAAGCCACATAGACAGATTTTACTTTTAATAGGGAAACCTGCATCTCATCCGATCTCATGTTGTTAATAGAGACGTGAACAGATCATGAAGGAGGTATTGTTCGTTAGTGGCTACAGGAGCGACGGTGTTCATGACGATGTTGGTCACGATTTGTTGTTGACGGCGATGGAGGCCACGATGAGTAGCACTGCTCGACATGGACGGCTGATGACATGTGATGACGAAGTTGAGCAATCGCACAGAGCGCTTCCCAAAAACCTAATTTATCCTTTCCCTTTGCAGCATCGCAAGGACGAACGGTTCCGAAGACCTGCTCTCCTGCCCGCTGATGCACGTCGGCTTCGGGAAAGAGTAGACTACGGTGGCTGCGCAAGTTGCGAGATGAGGCACCCTAGGTGTTTTCAGTGTGTCTTTGGCCGCTGGCGGTAGCAGTATTTATAATAGGACCAGAGGCGGTATCGTGTCGCGATCATGATCTCAAACCGACTTGTTTTCTAAGTCATATACTTACTGGACAAGACATAATTATTTGTCTGCCAAGACACCAGAACATGAAATAGCAAAAGGAGGTTGCGCCCATGTAAGGCAACGGACCGGATTTCGGGGGACAATTCACGGGCATGTCATGTGCGCGCCCCGCCTCGGCCCGAGCAAGCCAGGCGAGTGAGCGCGTGCGTGTGGTTTCCTATTTCTCTCCTCAACACACTACTTAGAGTGATGGAGAGAACCTAAATAGGTCCAGCACTTCTTCAGGACCAAACTGTAGCACCACAACTTGCCATTTTATTCATGGGCTTTGTGATTTCAGAAGTTGCTAATGGGCCAAGCCCATTTTCTACCATGTTCTTTTAAGTAAATTTTCCTCATTTACATTCGTCTACTTGGTACTTACTGGTAATATTGTGACAAGGTACCTAATTTCTATTTGTGCTTTGAAATTAATCAAGAAATAATTATTTTCCCAATTTTATACAAGGTGCAACTTAGTATAGAGTAGCCGTGACGTAACCATATAACTCATAATAGCAACAGATTTATTGATTGCAGCACATATCACATATGTAAGTACAAATGCACTCAGCGTACAGGAATTCATAATTTGATTGCAAGAAGCGAAGCATGTATAGTTCATTCGGTTGACCGTGGACAAGTCACCGTACAACTGAAAAGGCAGAACATTTCAAACAGCCCAAGGGCTTTGACGGTGTGCCGAAGCAGCAGATGAACTGAAATATATGTCAGGCTAAGATTCCAGTATGCATCCTCGCGCTATGATTCTAACTTCCACGTTTTCGACTTCAGACGGAGTCGCTTCTTGGGGAACTTCTTTCCAGCTGCTAAGTATACCAAGAGTGAAAATGAACTGATGTATTAGTTTGAACTAAGAATAATTATTTACCCCAGCATATGCATGTGACCAGCATGCGAACAACGGTGCGCAGCTGGCCATTGTGAGAAACATTAATTGGTACTCCTCATGAACAAAACACCATTCAGCCGCATCACACCTATCACACTGCTAATGTAACAGACATTTTGAACATTGCTCACTCTTTCTCTTTATATATATACACACCTTTAAGCCATATGCACTTGTTCTGTTGGGTTCCTTCCGTCGGTCATCAAGTTATGAGTGCACACTGTTATTGAACTTTAGATGTGTTTTCTGGTTGATGAATTGAGATTTTAGAAGGAACTGGAAGACAATGTGGACAATGGATGGTGTAATGGTCCAGATATGCCCATCGAGCAACATGTATAATTCAGTAGGAAATTGTTCTACTACAATTTCAGGTTCCATCCAATGCAGAAGTACCCAGCTTGTCCAATTTGAAGTGCATAGAGTGTGGCGCGTTGAGAATCACTCAGTGACCTAGGGCCGTAGGAGCCGCACCGGCATGGGACACAGGACGCGACTAGGAGCGAATAGGCGAGCTGCAGCGGTACAGGCGCGGAGCTGCATTGGAGCAGGAGCAGCCAGCAGGGGCGCCGGTGAACGAGGCGGGAACAAGAGAGCAGGAGCAGCTCATGCGGTGCGTGCCTGCGCTGTCTGGTGGCTGCCCGTGCCGTTGGGTTGTGGACGGAACTGGAAATGGGCAATGCCATACATGTGCCTATGTCTAGTTGAGCTGAATCCATATTACGTATAGTTAACTACTGAATTTTTTCTGACGCCCTGCTCTGGTGGCCCGGGACCCAAATCCGCCCAGTCAGTGCGTGTCTCGAGATAAAATGGATCGAAGTGTGTACAGTAGCAGTAGTTTTGGCTTGTTTCGAGGGGTAATTTAAATTGTTTATTTCGTTATGTTCCTATCCACCCGTACGCCACCTAGAGCCTGTGCTTGACCAAGGTGTGGCAATATCCGCATCATGGCCAGCAGTGATGGAATTTGTGGCTGGTACGACACTTGGAAATATATGTGAAGATAATTTATATTGAGCTCTTTTACGGGTGCAACTTTTCTTCTTCTTGGCTTCAAAAGGGGGAAAAAATCTTCTTCAAGTTGGAAGAAGTCTGGAAAATAAAATTGCAATGGTCTGATGCACGATTGAGAGAAAAAGCATATATAGTTTTGAGTTGAAGAGAGATGATCAAAACAGGGCATCTGCAATACAGCAAGAAGTTCAAAATGTCATGCAAAATGAAACTTGAAGTAGCAGAATGTTAGGGAAAATCTTGAAGAACTAGCTGTGTGACCCGCGCATTTGCGCGGCTAAATTTCATATTGCTATATTTTTCATTCTTATCTTTGGAAAAGTGGTGTCACCGTGACCTATAATTATAGAGAAGGTATGTGTCTTCTAAATAAGATGATTGCACTTGGTAGAAACATTTTTTATGAAGGGCAAGTATCAACAACAAATTACAAATGTCACTTAAGTTGCCGATTGGCATGTTAGACCATGGACTTCTATGTACTTCTGGAACTGGCAGAGGGAAAACCCAAGGTTATTAGGTTATTATGGATCATGCTTTCAAAGTCCTTTTCTTGCTGATAATAGTTCTTTGATTTCATAGACATATGCACTTCAAAACTGATGGCTGCCTTATGTTTCTTTGACATACTACTAAGGAACAGTTCAGTACGAGAATGCTGTGTGCTTTTGCTAGAGAAGGACAAGTTCGCTACAAATACAAGTCCAAAGAAGCAATTCCATCATTGCCGTTAGATTCAATGAAATAAATAGCGCACTATTTCGCCGTTATAGCACCGTTATAGCGTATTAAAAAACGAGACGCTACATTTTGGCAAATTCGGCCGCTACAGCGTTAAAGACGTAATTAGCGCGCTACGCCGCGCTATAACGTTATAACTTGTAACGTTGTAGCATGCACATGATGAAAAAAATTAAGAAAACCACAGCCGAGCATGCCCAAAAGGCCAAAACTACCCCTTGGCCACACCCTTCTTGCTCTCTTTCCCAGATTCGACAAGAACCCGACCCTAGTTCTCATTCCCCTTCCCAGCCGAGATGAGCTTCCGGGTAATTTTCATTCTTTCTTTCTTCTCTTTGTAATTCTACTCTGTACTGAACTAACATGTTGATTCTTTCTTCTCTTTGTAACTGTAATCTGTACTGAACTGAACCTGGTGTTATCAATGTACTGAACTAAAGCAGGTGTTATCAGTTGTGCCACGATAGGATAACAACCATTCCTTTTTTTATGCCTTGGATTTGGCCCTTGTGCTCCTGGGAACAATTTAGTTGCTGAAGAACTCTGTTTCTGGCATTTTTTTGCAAATGCTATTTTGAAATATAGCAGGCTATTAGCGCGCTATAACTTGTGTAGCATTTGGAGTAGGACCTCGCTATACTTAAATTAAGTGACTTCATTGATGTTCTGAGAAACATGGCAAAAGTTCAGTAGGCCAGCCAGCATGCATGCGGAGAAGGCTGACTGCATGCGTCGGAACCATATCACTGTTGTTGGATCATTTTCATACATGTGCTAACATGCCTAGTAGATAGGTCTAGTGATTTCGGTAACGCGGTTGACCGGTACAAGACTGTCGGTAATTTTTAAATTTTTTTTTAGAAATGGAGGAGGACCCCCCGGCCTCTGCATCTGGACGATGCATGCAGCGACTTTATTAATTATTCACACAAGACCTTACAAAGTCATACAACAGTAAGACTGAAGCCACCGTCTAGGTAACAAAAGTGTCGCTACTCCTATCCAATTGATGAAGGGATGCTGATAGTCAGGGCCTATTACCAAACAGACCTCGCAGCCAGTCCGGCGTGCTCCTCAACCAGGACGTCTACCCGGTATGGGCACCCACCAGTCCGGCGTGCTCCTCAACCAGGACGCCTGCCGGGTATGAGGCCGCCGCAGCCACCTGCCACCAATCCATCTTCAGAGTTGTACTGCTGCATGAACGTTGCCCGGTCTAGCTGCCGCCGACGCCACCACGACGCCAGACAGCGTCGACCTCCTGCGCAAGTCCATCATCGCACATCAGACGCCTAATCACCAGAGTGCCATGCCATCGAGATCCGACACCATCAATGTGTGTGATGAAGCACCGCTCCTCCTCTTGTCACCTCCAGCCATCACTTGCTCCAAAACGATGCCCCCATGAGGGAAAGCGCTACTAAGAACGCCATCATCGTCCGATCCGGGAGACCCAGATCTAGGGTTTCCCCCGGAGCATCCCGAGCCTGATGACGCCAACTGCAACAACGATGCCTCGACAAGGAAACGACATCAAACACGCCGCCATCGTCCGCCATGACCGTAGTCGGCGCGATTTTCATCGGCAGTTGCGCCACCGGGCGTACGGCGCCGGCCTCACTGGTTCCTTCGACCGTAGCAAACTCCAAAACGATGCCCTGAAGAGGGGCTACGGCGCAAGAGCACCGCCATCGCTCGATCCCATGGAGATCTAGGGTTTCCCCCGGAGTTGCCCGGGTTGTCAAGGACCAGACAAAGTTGCCGACGTGTCGCAGTCGCCATCGCGCCGACCGTGACCCGGAGACCAAGCTCACGCCTGATCCCAGATCCGGCCGTGCCGCCGCCGATCTGGTCACGCCGCCGTCGTCCCTGGCGACCGTGGCGCGCCAGATCTTGAAGCCGCCTGCCATGGGGAATGGGATCGCCGGAGCGCCGCCAGCCCCCGTCGTGACGTCCGGCCGCACGCCACGCTCTGGCCCGGGGGCGCCGGCCTGCGCCAGCTCCTCACGACCGGGAGGGCACCTAGTCCCCGTCGCCGCCGGCGACGGCAAGGCTTTGCCTGGCCGCGCACTCGGGCGGTGGCGAGGAAGGAGGAGGACGAGAGGGGGAGTCGGGGGCGACGGGATCTGGGGGCCTTCCCCAGGCGCCGCACGGGTGGGCGACTCGGGAGGGACGGGAGGGACGGTACTGGTCTGTCGACACGAACGGCAGCCTCGTGGTGATCTCAAAACGTAACATACCTAGATTCTTTAGGCCTCCTTATGTTCACAGGATAGGAATATCAAAGGAATAGAAAAATCATAGGAAGTTAGATGCCATGTACCTCAATTCCTATTGGGAAAGAGATGTCATTTGATACATAGGATAGGCATTTTTCCATAGAGTTTACGCTAATTTTTTTATTTGAAGTGTGAAGGATTGATTTCTATCCAACATAGGAATAAGAATCTGTTCCTACAAACCAAAGGATGCCTTAGATGGTTTCTTCATGTGGAAATTTTGCAACAGTGCGGATAATGTTGCCCGATTCTGGGGGCCATCAAGTGATACTGGATAGAGGCGATGCCACAAAATCTAGAATACATATAAACCGAGGCATCGCACCCTTTAGTCCCGGTTCGTGGCACCAACCGGGACTAAAGGGCCTAGGTGAACTGGGACTAATGCCTTAGCCGCACGAACCGGGACTAATGTGAATATTGCCCTATGACGAAAGCCCTGTTTTGTACTAGTGAAGGCCACCGTAAAACTGAAAAAAACATAACATTTCATACAGCCCAAGGGCTCCGACGGGGTGCCCAAGCAGCAGATGAACAGAAATATATGTCAAGCAAAGATTTCAGTATGCATCCTGGCGCTACATGTTTTACAGAAGAAAAAAAATCTGAGAGCGCCCTGTTGTCTGTTATTGAGATGAACCAAAGAGCAGTGGCAATGCTAGGGTCAAAACCTTGTGATGTCAAACTTCTCTAATGATGATTTTTCTAGATAGCTTAAACATGAAAAATGAACATTTATTTATTTATTGTAGTAGCCCTTTGTGATCATTGATATGTATGCATAATAACATCCATGAGAGAAGAAAATATCTACAATTCTAATTCTTAATAAAAACCATCTCTTACACCATAATCCTACTATTGCTTGTGACTCGAGGGAGAAGAGAATCGAAAGAGGCCTATATGCTAGTGCAAGCAGCAATATTGAATTATTTGATCAATTCAGTCTGGATCAATGGATGCCCGTGGATGCCGGATGGTGCGTCGCTCACGGCTCGCCGTATGGTGCGTCGGCGTCAGTCACGGCCGCGGATGGCCGGAGGTGACCGTGCCTCATGGGTCACGGCTCACACCCTGACCAAGGATCGCCGGCGGACGACCGGAGGTGGTTGCAGCTCATGGCGGTTGTCCATGGTCTGGTGAGACGCTGAGACGTACACAATCGAGAAGATTTTTTCTTGGCACATACACAAACACAATCGAGAAGTCATCTTTTTGTGGATCAACGAGCTAGAAGTTGGAAAGCCAGAGAAATTTAAGGAGAAAAGTACGCGATTGAATATGTGCCGATCTAGTACAACCAGAGAACCGAGGTATTTTTCGCTCTCTTTTTTTATTATAGGGAAAGGTGGTTTTGCTATGGCCCAACTAATTGTTATGCCAAGCAAATCCTAGATAGATGGTCCTAACGTAGTGGGGGTCATGGACTCACGAAAATCATGTGTAGTCGCTTGACTACACAGCTCTACCGTGGCTTTGCCAAAGAGGGATGGATGCTAATCAATTAATCCATCAACACAGACGGAACGGACTTCCACGTTTTAGTTTCCTTGCTCACTTCCAGGATTTCGACTTTAGACGGAGTCGCCTCTTGGGGAACTTATTTCCAGCTGCCAAGTATGTACCAGCAGTGAAAATGAACTGAGATTTTAGTTTGAAGTCTACGTTGCACGGATACTTGGATACATAATGTATACGCGACACGGGATACGCTCGATACGTCAATTTTCTAAACATTTGGATACGGGGATATGTTTGTATATACATATTAATTATTTAAAATCAGAAGAAATAAAGAGTTTTTTGGTAGAAAATTGTCTTATTGAACTATTCATAGTTTCTTAACAAATACTAGATTTCTTCTGTTAATTTATTCATTCTTCTGAACGATGTCGATGGTTCAACATAGTTGCTTAACAAATATGGTAATCACATTCACAACTCTCACATCAGATACACACACACATTGTCGCATTAATAGATAAATACTCCCTTCATTTACTTATACAAGGCCACTATAGAATATGCGTTTTACATCTATACAAACCCACCAACAGTAACCAAGGCAAAATGAATGATATAATCTCATACTACTACCTCCGTCTCGGTGAATAAGTCATTCACGTAGTTCTAGGTCGACGATTTAACTATCTAAATATGCATTATATGTGACAAAATATATATATTTAGAAACTACATCCGTGTAAAAATCTAGTGATATACTTTTCATGACATATAACACATATTTCATTCCTCAAATCAATGACCTAGAACTACGCAAGTGACTTATTCACCTAGACGGAGGTAGTAGCAAGTAGCAACATGTTTAATAATTGCGTGCATGCAGTCATGATGACAGTCAGCTACTTTCTCCACTCGGTTTCCTTGCATGCATTCGGCGCATTAATGATTTCAGTAAACGAAAAGAAGAACTGACTTGCAGAGAGGACATTAAATTTTACATTGGTACCTCAATTTGATTTTGTGGACTTTTATATAGAAATGGAGGGAGTAGCATACTTTAGGTTGAGGTTCTAATACTACAAATCAGTCCACAAATGAAAACAAGAGTTCACAACCAGTTCACTAATAAAATAGGACAACACAAAGGAGTTTTTCACTTTGAACAAAGGGGTAGCCATATCCAAAACGTATCCAAGAGGTATCCTAGATGTATCAAACATTTTTTAATCAATAAATCACAGGATACGTACGGGATACGTATATACCGGCCCGTATCGGGGCAGTATCTGGCTGGATACACTCACTTTCTGAAGTATCTGTGCAACGTAGGTTTGAACTAAGTATATATGCATGTGATCAGCATGCGAACAACGATGCCCAGCTGGCCATTGTGAGAAACATAAATTGCCACTCATGAACTACACACCATTCGGCCGCATCACACCTATCACGCTGCTAATGTAACAGATATGTTGAACACTGCTCACTCTTTCTCTTTATATGCACTTGTTCTGCGTTCCATCAGTCAGTTGTACGTACACTATTATTGAACTTTTGATGCGTTTTCTCCTTGATGAGTTGAGATTTTAGAAGGAACTGAAAGACAATGTGGACAATGGTCGATGTAGTATTGTGGGCGTACCCATCGATAGACCACGAAAATTCATCAGGAAAATGTTCTGCTGCAAATCTGGTTCTGTCCAGCGACTAAGTCATCATTTAGTCCAATTTGAAGTGCGTCAGTGTGTCTCGTTGAGAAGCGCCCAGTGACTTGGGGCTGTAGGAGTAGCACCAGCGCGGGCCACGGGACGGCGCGTGGAGAGAGTAGACGAGCTGTGGTGGTGCTGGCGCGGAGCTGCGCTCGAGCGAGAGCAACAGGCAGCGGCGCCAGCGTATGTGGCGGGAACAAGCAAGCGGTGGTGGCTCATGCGTTGTGTGCCTGCGCCGGCTGGTGGCTGCGTGTGCGGTAGGGTTTGGTGAGAATCAATAAATGAGCAATACTGAACTGTTTGCCAAGGCATGTTTGGCCTGTGCGGTTGCTTGCTGAGCCCCAGGCTTTATCCAAATTCTATATAGTTTACTACTGATTTTTTCCCATGCCTCGAGCCGTGGACTCAGTTGCTCGGGGCCCAGCTCCGCGCAATCAGTGTGTGCATCATGATAAAATGGAATGAAGTGTGTACAGTGGAGGTAGTTTTCGCTTTTTCCGAGTGATTATTGAAATTGTTTATGTCGTTATGTTCCTATCCACCCGTTCTTTATCTACGGCAGCATGCCGAACCGAGATGATCAATACAGGGCATCTGCAGTACAGCTAGAAGTTCTACATGTGCAAAATGAAACATTAAGTAGCAGAAAGTCAGGCAAAATCTTGAAGAATCGCTTTCAGGTTATACTCCTTTTCTTTCTGGAAATATTTTTCCTTAATTTTATAGGCATCTGCACTTAAAAACGGATGCTTGCCTTATGTTTCCTTGTCAGACTAATAAGGAACAGTTCAGTAGGAGCATGTTGTGTGTAGGGTGCTTGTGCTAGACAAGGACAAGCCCAAAGAAGCAATCCCGTCATTGCTGTTTGGTGAAGTGACTTCATTGATGTTCTGAGAGACACTGGATGGATACATGCCAAATGTTCAGTAAGCCAGCCAGCATGCATTCGGAGAAGGTTGACAGCATAAATCGAATTCAGAACCACCACCGTTGTTGGATCATGTCAGGAGAAGGTTGACTGCATACATCGGATTCAGAACCAGCACCGTTGTGGCATCATGACAGCAGCGAGGTCTACCAGCACAAGTCTGTCGGCAGTGGCCTGGTGATCTCAGAACGTACCGAGGTTGTCATTAGAGTGTCAACATGGTTTCTGGATGTGGAAATTTTTGCAATAGTGTGAATAATGTTGACCGATTCTAGGGGCGGTCAAGTGCTACTGGCCTTACACTGCATTTATCGCTGGCTTTTCAAAACCTCCTTCCCCTATTCAGTTAGAAGATGAGATGAGGTCAATCTGTATATTGTCTGTACAACATCTACTGTATCTCATAGTTTTAAATCTTTTCAGTAGGGTGCCGCTAAATGGCCGCCCTCACAAATAGCCCGCTATAACCTGCTATAGCCTGCTATAGCTGATTTGAAGGCCGGCCGCTATTTTCCATAGCCCGCTATTTAGAACATTGCTGTATCTACTCTTAAAATACAAACCTATTCTATTGCATGAGCTAAAATTTTGAGAGGAGCTGAAGACGGTGTTAACATTATTATGTATACTGACCAATTTCTGAGAATGAACATTTGGGACTTTCCATATATATACTACAGGTACTATCTTGGTTGGTTCAGGGAAATCAATTGCATTTCGGACTGGCTGCTGGCATAATGCTTCATGCCATGCTTGTTAGCTTAAACCTGATTACAGTCAAACAATAGTTACTGCAATGTGAATGCACTTGTATAACTATGGGCTGGTCGGCTTGCAACTAGATGCAAGTTTGACTGAAGGTTGAGTGCTTTGTCTGCATGTGTTGCAGCACAAGTGTATATAAGAGTATGTACAAATTGCTGTATTTTTTACAGCTGGAAGAAAATGAAAGAAGGCATTCGTTGCCTAAAACTGCCTGTGTCCCTCGTTCTCTGTCCAAACTACACTAGTACTCTGTTTTTCCTCTGCTTCGTGTGTGGCTGGTAGATACTGAACCAGCTCGCGTGTGTCTGTGTCCGCCGCCGGGGAGTGACATGAGAGCCAGCAACCGGACGGCGACAGCGAAGCCTCTTTTGGTCGGCAGCAGGCGGACGTGCGGCAGTGTGGCGGTATCCTGGCATGCGGAGGCAGCAGTGGCAGGGGCGGCATGAGCCGGCGAGTGGAAGTTGTGTTACTTACCTATCTCCTTCAGTGCAACTTCTGCCATCTCAGAGTCCAACATCAATCGTATACTATTATACGAAAATCTGCTAAGATATATAACATGAAATATACATAGTGTACTCCGCAAAAAAAAAATACATAGTATGAAAAATATTTTAAGATCTATAACACTAATTGTACAATGCAACTAATTTGCTATTGTAGGTATTAGTATACTTTTTAATAGACTTGAGTACATAGGACAGACCTAAACATTGAACTAATTTGAAACAGAGGATTAGAAAAACCCATACATTAAACAAAAGTATTACAGTCAAATGGTGTGCAGTCATGGTAGTATTTTAAATGTCAGGGCATGCATCTATATTAACCTAACAGACCCCAATGCAATGAGCTGAGAATTTTGAGCGAATTGAAAATAACTATTTTTTACCTTAGCATGTGAATGATTGTAACCTATGCACAGCTGGTCAGTGCGAGGAACATTAATTGTTATTACTGCCCATGAGCTACACACCATTCAGCACACAGCATCATGCTTATCATGCTGCTATTTTAACCGACGTTTTGAACATTGCCCACTCCGTCTCTTTTATATAGCTCTAAACCATATACATCTTTTCTGCGGGTGTTCCTTCCATTGATTACAGTGTACACACAGTAGTAAACTTTTGATGTGTTTTCTTGCTGATGAGTTGAGGTTTTAGAAGAAACTGGGAAAATATGGACAATCACCCATCCCATCCCTGCATCTGCATGTACGTACTGAGAAAATAGGAAAATTCGTCAGGCAAATATGCTGGTGCAAATCCAGCATCCGCATACCAGATTCCGCTCCATTGACAAGCGTTTAGTTTGTTGTGTCTGATTGACAAGTACTCGGTGTGCACCGAACCAAAATAAATTAAAGCAGAGCCATGTACATAATTCTTGGTTCTTGTTTCGTGTAATTAAAAAGTGTGATATGTTTGAGTTATTTGAAATATCTGAGCTTCTAAGTTGATTGAAGTCTCGAATATTGCACTATCTCTCTATATAATTCTGGACCACTTACACCATTTGTGTTTGTGCTTCTTAGTTGGTCCTCGGATTATGACGTATGAGGTGCTGAAATAGACTATTGGTGTGTGTTACTAATGAGATAAGATACTAGAAGAAAGCTGAAACTTGATGTGAATAGTTGTTTGGATTACTGAAGTGTACTGCGCACTCTAGAACATTTCAACAGGAAAATACACTGCAACAGATTCGAGCAGACATTGAACTGATATTGTTCAGATTGTATCCAAGGAAAACTGCCCGCTGGTCAAAGTGTGCAGAACCAAGCCATAATTTTAGTGATCTGAATGCATGTCTTGATCGAGTAATAGCTCACACTTATCACACATGATGAAATTAGTTATGACACGAAACTGGTGGTTCTGTGCATTTTACTCGAGGAGGCGACCAAGGGCTCCACCGATGGGATACATTAAGATCCGTGTTGACGCTGGCGTGTCAAACTCGAGGGGCTCAGCAGCCGCCATCTGCGGAGATGGCTAGGGGAACTACATGGTGAGCTCCTCCCTTGTCATTTATGGCATGCAAGATCCAGCCACGCTCGAGTCCGTCGCGTGTCGCGATGCCCTCTCTCTAGTAGAAAATCTTAGCCTTCAGAACTTCGTCATAGCATCGGATGCAAAGCAGGTGATCAATGATCTAGCACAGCGCAGCCGGGGACGGTATGGAGCGATCATCTCGGAAATTATCTCAGGAGCGGCAAACTTTGAAAGTAGAACTGTTGATGAGGATGCTCGTAAGTTAGATAGATTTTTCCTCTTTTTATATTAGAGGAATCATTTATGACTCGTCCAACCACATGACCCCAATTGTATCCCACAAACTGTGGAGTTTGATGAATAAAGCGTTGCTTTACCGCTAAAAAGACAGATGAGAGGGAGGGGTTGTTGGCACAGTCCCTGTACGTCGATGCTACTCGTCGAAGTACTTTCTTGACGAGATTACTGGCCAGTGCTTTTGACCACAGCAACACGTACCTACAAGGAGACGTACAAGTGTACGAGGGCAACGCACAAGTACACCTATACTTGATGGATCGATCTGGCTAGCTAGCACACACACGAAGCTAGCTGGTTGGCTGCAGGATGTATTCCGCCGGGGTCGCTCGTATACGACGCAAGGACGACACACGAACATGCAAACGAGAACACAAGGAAAACAAACAGGTGTGTGTGCTAGCTAGCCAGATCGATCCATCAAGTATAGGTGTACTTGTGCGTTGCCCTCGTACACTTGTACGTCTCCTTGTAGGTACGTGTTGCTGTGGTCAAAAGCACTGGCCAGTAATCTCGTCGAGAAAGTACTTTGACGAGTAACATCGACGTACAGGGACTTTGCCAACAATTGGTATCAGAGCTTTGGTGTATTGGCGTGATTCTCGGAAAGTAGTCGAAGGATCATGTCGAACACAGGCAAGGAGATCGTGACAGCAGCAGCGGGAGCGCCGATGCCGATGGTGGGGGTGTCGCAATTCCCCCGTCTGGATCGAGAGGACTACGCACTATGGGCGATGAACATGGAGGTCGCGATGGAGGGAGCTGAGTTCTGGGAAGCCGTGGAACCCGGCGGTGCCAAGTACGCGAAGGGCGCAGCGAAGTACCGGAAGGATCGTCAGGCGTTAACGGCGATCTACTCCGCCATGCCGAAGGATGTGCTGCAACACCTCGTCGGAAAGAACTCGGCGAAGGAGGCATGGGAGACCATCAAGATCCTGCACCAGGGTCACGATCGTGTCAAGGAAGCACACCTTCAGTCCCTGATGAGAAGCTACGAGTGCCTAAAGATGGATGAAAGTGAGACGGTCGATCAGTTTGCCTCCCGTCTCAAGACCCTCGTCAATGGCATATGCAGCTATGGTTCAACCCTAGAAGAAGTTGCGATCGTTCGACGATTTTTGCGCGCCGCGCCGGCACGCTACATTCAGATCATCACGTCGATCGAGCAATGTCTCGACCTGAAGACTCTCACGGTCGAGGATCTCGTCGGAAGGTTCAAGGCACACGATGAGAGAATTCGTCAGTTTCGGCGACGCGGAGCCGAGTGAGCACCTGATGTTGACAAAGGCGCAATTTACCGCCCTGTTGAAAGAAAAGCAAGGCGGATCCACGAGCAGCGGCAAGAAGAAGGGGAAAGGGAAGCAGCGCTCGGCGAGAAAGAACTTCGCCGACTCAGACGACGAGGCTGCACCTGAACCAACGAGGAGGAAGTTTGACATCAGAAAAGTGAGGTGTCATAAGTGTGGCCTCCTCGGTCACTTCAAGGCTAACTGCGAGGAAGCACCGAAGCAACAGGCGCTCATGGCCGAGGAAGGAGATGACGGTGATATGATGCTGATGTGCGAGCTAGTGGACGAAGAAGATCCAGATGATCACGATCAGCTGGAGACAGGTCCGGTGAGTGCATCCGTGTCGGTAGAACTAGGCGAAGTCATGGCGCCAGAAGACCATGGTGCAAGGCGTGACGGTGTGGTCGCGCTTGCACCAGGCGAAGTTGTGGCGCCAGAAGACCATGACACAATGCGTGACAATGTGGTTACGCTAGAAGCAGGCGATGTGGTGCCAGAAGACCATGACATAAGGCGTGATGGTGTGGTCATGCCAGTAAAACCAGGCGAATTCGTGGCGCCAGAAGACCATGATGCAAGGCGTGACGGTGTGGTCATGCTAGAAACGGGCGAAGACGTGACGCCAGAAGATCACGCACAAGGCATGACGGTGTGGTCACGCCAGTAAATACAGACGAGGTTGTGGCGTCAGAAGTCCACGACACAATGCGTGATGGTGTGGTCGGGCTAGAAGACGGCGTTGATGTGACGCCAGAATTCCACGACACGAGGCGGGCCGTTGTCCTGCCAGAAGATAGAAGATCGAGACACGCACGTGGCGTCGGACACGGCTAGGTACGTGATCGTCGTCTCAGGGGATGGCGAGGCCAGTCAGGGCGTGTCATATGCTGCAGCAAATGCGGCCAGCGCTGGCCTCATGGAGCGTGATCAGCGTCCAGAACGAAGTGACGCTAGGCCTGGAGGGCTCGTTGCAGCGACGTCACCCCCGCGTGGCAGTGCAGCGAGAGCTGCCGGAAAAGGCGCTGCACTCAGCAGCCCAGCAGCAGCCCAAGGCAGCAGCACGTACAAGCAATGTACAGCAACTCCTCTAGGATATTCACCAGTACGTGGATGCTTAATAAATGGGCCAGAAATAAGTGCTCTAATTCAAGGATTTGTAAGGAGAGGATCCACGGGTGGTTGTACAGGCCTTTCCAAAATGCCAGAAAAGAGAAGTTTGGCAACTTCAGAAGATGTGACATCTTCGACAACACTGGAGATAGAAGAACAGCCACATGAACCAGAGGAAGCGCTTCAAATAAATTCGGTGAAGATGAAAAGTAAAGGGCAACGATGTTTGCACATTGAGGAACCGAAAAATTCTGAAGACGCAAGGATGGAAGAGTGTTGGCGTCGTGCTATGGATGAAGAGTTGGAGTCGATCCGAGACAACAAAGTACGGGAACTCGTGGATCTTCCCAACGGACATAATGCCATAGAACTCAAGTGGATGTACAAAGTCAAGAAGGATGCCAAAGGGGAGTTGGTGAAACAAAAAGCATGCTCGTGGCTAAAGCATGCGTGCAAGAGCAAGATGTGGAATTAGAAGAAATGTTCGCTTCAGTCACAAGGATGTACTCGGTGAGGCTACTTATAGCTCTCGCGGCTCAAGAATCCTGGATGCTACATCACATGGATGTGAACTCCGCGTTTTTGACTGGGGAGTTAGAAGAAGAATTGTATATGAAGCAACCACCGGGATACATCCAAGAAGGAGAAGAACATAAGGTGTTGAAGCTACACAAGGCGTTGTATGGGTTACGAGAAGCTCCTCGGGCATGCAACGTCAAGCTTGACAGTACATTGATTTCTCTTGGATTTGAGAAAGCCCCACTAGAGCATGCAATGTATAAGCGAGGTAAAGGCAAGGATCGTCTCTTAGTGGGCATCTATGTGGATGATCTATTGATAACTGGAGCAGACGAAGAGATTATTGCAAACTTCAAGCTACAAATGAAGGAGCTATTCAAGATGACTGATCTAGGGCTTTTGAGTTACTACCTTGGGATCGAGGTACAACAGAAGCCGGAGGGGATCACAATATGCCAGGAGGCATATGCAAAGAAAATACTTGAAAGTTGTGGCATGAAATATTGCAATCCAAGTCATGTTCCGAAGAAGCCTCGTCTCATACTAAGCAAGAAGAGTGAAGCACCCGCGGTTGATGCAACGGAGTATAGAAGTGTGGTCCGAAAGTTGAGGTATCTCACCAATACAAGACCGGACTTGGCCTATTCCGTTGGCATAGTGAGTCGCTTCATGAAAGCACCCATGACAGAGCATTGGGAAGCGGTGGAAAATATACTCAGGTACATCAAAGAGACAACAAACTTCGGTTGTGTCTATTTGAGAGAGAAGGAGATGGTGGAGCTACTTGACTATAATGATAGCGACATGGCAGGAGATGTGGATGACCGTCACGGCTCCATCAAATACTGCAAGGCGTTCCCCACATGTCTGTATTTGCCGAGTTTCTTCTGTCGGGAACTCGGCGAACATGTGATTCTGCCGAGTTTTTTTTGTTCGCCGACTCAGTTTTAATCAGAAGCTGGCAAAGGCACAGCTCTGCCGAGATGCTTATCACCGTCGACTACAGTACAATTTTGGATCGAACTCGGCATAGAGAAGTTTGCCGAGCTCATGACAGAAAAAAAACTCGGTGATGTCTTGGTACTCGGGACAAAACCAGATTCTAGTAGTGAATAGTCATGGAAATAGACATCCACCAGGGGAGCAGGTCTCCGTGCCTACCGGCGGTTTATCAGTTGCTTACAGTCGTTCCGTAAAGTACGGTCCCAACGTACTCTACCAAGCTGTCAACGTCCTGGAACACCGCCTTGGTACCGTCCAGCTCCGCGAAGCGCTCCATCCATGCCGCCAGCAGCGGGGCCTTGCTGGCGTCCAAGAAGTTGTGACCGGATATCTTCTTGGTCGCGTACACCCATGGGACCATGCCCCCGAGCAGGACGTCGAGGTAGCCCACGTCGTCACCGCCAAAGAACACCTTGCGCTTTGAGCACTCCCTCACGCCTTCTTCTAGCACATCAACCGCTGCGAGGGTCTGCCTCGTCCACTCTGCCCTCTCCTCGTCCGTCTTGGCCCTCAAGAGCATTCCCCACGGCAACAAGACCTTGTCGTCGACGTAGGTGGCCCAGAAGCGGGCAACGGCGCGCTCGTGGGGGTCGGCGGGGAGAAGGGTCGGGCCTACAGAGGCGAAGGCCTCGTCGATGTATTGGACGATTACCTGGGACTCGCAGATTGGTTTACCGCCATGGATGAGCACGGGCACCTTCTTGTTGACGGGGTTGGAGCGGAGGAGCCGCTCGCTCTTGTTGGTGAGGTCCTCCTCCATGTATTCGTAGCTCACACCCTTGAGGTGGAGCGCCAGCTTCACCCTGGCCACGTACGGGCTCGCCCACGCCCCCAACAGCTTCACCTGCTCTCCCGTCCCCACAGCCATTACAGGAACTAGTCGACAACCCGTGCATTCGCATGGCTAGATTATTTTCTGGTTTTAATTCATAACATTTGTACTAATCATAATTTGTAGAGGCATGCAATTAGAAAGGGAAAATGTAGTGGTATATGCCATATTCTTTTAAGGAACAAAAGATTGCAGAAATAAGACGCATACCGTTTTTACATCATAACAATCTATTCCCTTTCAACAGTGCAACATTCATGCAGCTTATATATAGGATTGAGAAAACACAAAGTTGAAGAAAATATTCCAGCAATGAGCTCATGACTTTACATAGATGCCTAATTATTGATTTATATGACACTGCCGATTGAATCAAATGACCTAAAAAGAATCTTCTATAAGTACATCAAATGACTATAGCTTGGAAATAGCAACACAAAACTAATATAAGGAAAAATTGTCATTTGCAGAACAATGAGCTGACTATTTGCAGATATTGTACCTTTGAAGAACATACATTTCAGAAAGACACAACTAAACCTGAGTGTACGTACAGATTTCTTAGGACTCAACTCATCAATCCATTTTGGGGATCAAAAACCATTAGGGCTTACTGAACCTAAAAAACTGGATGGTTGGGCTTGCAATTAGAGAACTAATTTAAAACACCGCAACGTGTGACGTTAGTTGTCGAGTCCTCAAATGTTTTGAAAAAGTATCAGTGCCAGGTTTGTAATCTTCTTGAAAACAAACTTACAGATATTCTGAATAAAGTCAAAATGGCAAATTAAGAAGTAATATATAAACACACAAAAATCTTATTTCGATGAAACAGACCAATAATATTAGTGTGCATAATAGAACGTCAAATTCAAGAATCATGAGATACAGTCAGACTTCGAGTGGCTCCATGGTCAAACTAAGGTACGATATATATGCTCATGGGTGACGCAATACAACACAAAGGTAAGAGGAAACAATAATCAGAGCGCAGAAGAAGTGGTAATAATGTAGGTTAGTATCCAAGCTGATGAATTGTGCATTATGTTGCACTCGGAAGCTGGTTTTACGAAGCACAACGTGCCATTGACAGTGTATCAGCTAAATAAATATCCATAACTTACAAAGATGTAGAGCATCTCTAACAAATACCTGAATTTAGCGACGCAATACTCAATGTAATAGCAAAAACTATTGTATTGTTTCTATCAATATGCCGGCAGAAATATCGAGCTAATTATATATTTTTGTACAAAAAGAGCTGCTCATATTTACTGTTAGTTTGGTAAGATATATATACTTAAAGCTCATCTTCCATGTGACCATCCCTTCATATTTCTTAGACTTATGGTTCTTCTTTGTAAAACTGACCTGTTTGCAAAAGTTATAACAAAGGAAATTCAAAATCATGAACCGAACTGGAGGTCTAGATTATTTAAAAAATATATATGATAGCGAAAGCATGAGACAAAAATGCTTCTAAGGACCTCACATGAAAATATAAACATATAGTTGATATCTAAAGATCACTAATCTGAATGGTAGCTCTGAACTATGACAATCAAAGCATCAGATACAAATGTTTTGCAGGTGCTTATTATTTTGTAGCATTACGAAATTATTATAAACTACAACGCCACTTTTATTTGCTTTGCAGAAGCTTTGAGGTCACAAACACCCGCATGAGAGTATGGATAAGCTAACAAAAACGTTGACCAAAATACCAGTAGAGCTGACCAGACCAGGCCATATGGAAAGGAGTAATTTCTTTTAAAACTTGTACTTGGCCAACATGCATGGGCAGACTACAGCACTACCCCTCATGGTCCACGCCTGCTGTAATTATAAAAGCAGCACCAGCTGACACCTCCGTGTAATCAACGACCAGTTTAGAAATCATAGTTAAAATCGGTTCTACCTTTTCATGGACAGAAAAAACATACAAATATTTTATATGAGAAAGAAGGGAGTAGGAAACATGAATAGATTGTGAGAGGTAACACTTAGATTGAATCCTGCACATCAATACGTACAATCAAATTCCTGCACATCAGTGCAGATGATCCGTACCTCCACATGGATGTACAATGATCATGATTAATTTGCATTTCCTAATGAACTGGGTGGAAGCAGGTTGTGCCAAACATCATGTACGACAGCACTGCCTGAAGCTATCCCTGGTTTCCATCGTGGCCATCGTGTCGACTGTCGAGACCGCCTGGTCGCTGGAAGCTTGTTGTATTACTTGCTTGGGGCCTAACTCTTCATCTGGCCGAAACCGCAACATGGACTGGTACAAAAAATTTACTGCTGATGCATCAGTGTGTGCCTTATGGCCATCCATGCTGGCAATTCCGTGCCTGCGCTTCCAACCTCAATCTGATATGCCGACAACAATGTAATCAGAACACACAGAGATGCCAACGAACAGCATTGCCATGGCCTAATAGGAATCGACCAGAGGAGGATAAACGAACAGCCTTGCCATGGCATAACTGGAATCGAACGGAGAAGGAGCTGAGAGCTGTGATTAACAGCCTTGCCATGGCATAACTGAAATCGAACGGAGGAGGATCTGAGAGCCGTGATTCGCCACCACCAGATCAAAACCAGAAAACACGGGGACGAAAACAATCAGCCTTGCCTTGCCATAACAGGAATTGACTGGAGGAGGATCTAGGAGACTCGGCCTTGCCTTGCCATAAAAGGAATTGACCGGAGGAGGATTTGGGAGGCAAGATTCGCCGCCGATCGTGAGAGGTAACGCTTAGATTGAATCCTGTAGTGGTGGAATTGACAGAAGAGAATACTGGGGCCAAGGGAAGAGAGGTGATTTGTGGCTACCAAATCAAATCTGAAGGCAAAATTTATTTTCTTTTGCTGAGTCCTGAGATAAGAGAAGAGGGGCGCCGCTGCCTATCGTTCTTGAGAAGATTTTCTCTGTTGGGTTAACGAAGATGAAGGAGAGTCGTGGGAGAGGCCAATTGTGGATGACTACCAGATCATATCTGAACCGTTCCTGAGAACTTGATTTTTTTTTCTGTTTGGCAGAGATAGAAGAAGGAGAGTCGTGAGAGGTTGGGACACAAGCAAAGAACATCTTTGATCTGCTTTTTCCTAATAACAGTTATAACAATCTTCATTTTTTTCTTTAGATAAACTAACGACCTTCATTTTTTTTTTATAAATCAATGATCTTCAGATCTGCTACATAACACGGGTCATAATTTCCAGTGTATTTTTTTTCAACATGGGTACTTTGAAGGAGTCCTCGAAAGATCTAGACCGTAATAATTCGGTCCCACCAAAATAAACGGCTCATAAATTCTAATTAACATGAGAATTTCTTGAAAGTCCCTAATTAGTATAGGTAGGTATAGATAGATAGATAGATAGATCGACCGATATATAGTGGGTTACTTGGTGGGTGATCGATGAACTAGCTGGTGTGGTACACAATATGTAGAGACTGGCTTCATTTGATAATATAAGAACTCATCACCTCATTGTGAGCGTCCAAAGCGCGACACGTGGCGAATGGCTGAGAGCGCGCCAAGTGGCACTGATTATTGTGAGGCTCCCGAAGGAGCGCTCGTTAACTAGTTGCTCTCGGAAAAAAGGGGCAAGTTGACTAGAGGAATCGAACTCATCACCTCATCCTCCAACCTATACCATTCCACCACGGTGCCAATTGGTGATTAAAATAGCACAAACTATATAAGAACACAGTAGCCCAATGCTCAAAACCAATCCATCGGCCAATCAATCTCTCAAGAAAAAGCTCATTCTGTTCGCACTCGTCGACTAACAAAGCTTGTAAAAAAATATGGGTGACCAGCGAGACATTAGAAGTTTTTTTATGGTTATATGAAGGGAAATAGCCTTTATGACTTCAACTTTCTATAAGTATATAAATAATCAATTGTAGGCTTCCTGCCATTTCAGGAGATATTTGCTAAAATGCCAAAATGCCTCATTCACTTGAGGCATGTGAGGAAACACCTTTGTTTTTTAGGTGTTTCATCAAAATGCCTAAAAAAAATTATATTAAGGCTACTAAAAAGAACACCTCAAAATACTTTTTATGCACGCAGCCTGCCATAGGCGACAGCTTGATGTAGTCGGACGTTTTTCTCTAACAAGATAGGGCCATCTTAGATATAGACACAGGGACCTCAATTTTAATGGACCGGCCCTGGAACACACGAACACCCCGGCTCCAAGGAGGAAAAAGGTTCATCGATTTGAAAGAAAATTCACAAGTTTGACGAAAAAGTTCGCAAATTGAGAAAAGTTCATTGATTTGAAATAAGTTCACGAAATTGGAAAAAAGTCATAAATTGAATACATTACTCAAATGAGGCCGCCCGACTGGGCCGATTCACTGTCTTGCGCGGAAATGGGGAAAAATAAAATAACAGTTTTAAGTACCTGTCAAAATTATGTTTTTTTTCAAAACTGACATGGATGTCTATCATAGGGATGTCACCTGGCATAAGTTGAGGTCATTTAATGGATGTCCAAAACGACACCATGTTCACCGGAGGGTGTTCTGCCAGAAAGCTCCTCCATCTAAGAGCATGTTGTTTCCCGACATCCTTGAAATATCCCCATTTTTTCCATGGCCTTGTATGACCAATTCAAGGCAACATGTCAATTTGTTTTGGTTTTTGATAAATTTTGTATTTTCTAGAGATTTCTCGGTCAAAAAAGACAGATAAATGGCTGGACATGTCGCAACTTGCATATGGTGTCAAAAATCGTTCAAATCTGACATGGATGCCTGTCATGGGCATCTCCACCAATTTGCAAAATTTGGTGTCATTTGAAGATGTCCAAAACTAGATCGTGTTCAACGAAGGGTGTTCAGGCAGGCCTAAAGCCCAAAAGGCTCAGTTGAGAGAACGTTTGTTTTGACATCCTTGAATTGGCACGATTTTTTTTCATGGCGTTGTGCGACCAATTCAAGGCACAATGCCAAGCTATTTTGGTTCTCGAATCTTTTTGCATTTTTCTGGAGTTTTCTTAGTAAAAAAAGATTGATAAATGACTGAACGTGTCGCAACTTGCATAGGGTATCAGAAATCATTCAAACATGACATGGATGTCTACCATGGACATGACCACATGCTTACAAAAGTTGGGGTGATTTGAAGGATATCCAACCATAGACAAGGATGTCCAACCATAGACCATGATCAATGGAGGCTGTTCAGGTGAGAGTACATTGTTTCCCGACATCCTTGAAATGACCTCATTTTTTTCATGATCTTGTATGACTAATTCAAAGAAACATGTCAAGTTGTTTTGGTTTTTGACAAATTTTTCATTTTTCAGAGTTTTCTCGGTCAAAAAAGGCCGACAAATGGACGGACGTGTCGCAACTTTCATACGGTTTCAGAAATCGTTCGAACCTGGTATGGATAACTACCATGGTCATGCCCACGTGCTTGAAAAAGTTGGGGTCATCTCAAGGATATTGGGAAACATCGTGCTCAGTCTTATGGCCTATCCAAGCACCCTCGTTGAACATGGTCTATGTTTGGACATCCTTCAAATGGCCCCAAATTCTGCAAGCAGGTAGGCATGCCTATGGGAAGAATCCACGTCAGGTTTGAACGATTTTCGACACCATATGCAAGTTGCGACACATCCGGCCATTTAACGGTATTTTTTTACCGAGAAAACTCCAGAAAATGCAAAAATTGCCGAAAACTAAAACATATTGGCATGGTACTAAAAAGCTCATGGAAAACATTTGATGTCATTTGACAATGCCAAAAAACGTGCTCTCAAACGGAGACTTCTGTCCTACCCGAAAACACTCCATTGAACATGGTGTTTTTTTGGAACTTTTTCATCCTTAGAGCTGGTGGTAGGCATAAAAACAGACAAACCAAACACCAAACTAGAAAAGAAAATCAAGTCAAATTTTCGGTCTTTTGTGTTGGTATTGGAAAATTTCTTCCAGTTGAAGCAAAGAAAGAGCGAAAGATGCAGAATAATATACGGGTGGACCCAAATTTCTAGATCAAGATAGATAAAAAATTCTAACCATAAAGGAAGCAAAATGTAAAGTTAGAGGCCCATTTTTTATCGTGATTGGAAACAAGAATATTCTGCTACATTGGACTCATGCATATCTACCTCATGGAAGCAAATTCTCTAACTGAGCTACGATGGACAAAAATAAAAATTTTATGGATACATTTTTTGTTAAGTCAATGCATATCGTAGTTCCTCGTAAAACAAAAACAGAAGCATATTTTAGTTGCACCAGAAGCAAAATCTCGTATTCATTGAAACATCATTTCATTGTGTTGAAAACGCGTGTTGCATAAAAAAAATTGGTATGCATCGGAAGAAGCAAATTCCATGTTCGAGATCTGATGAGATAAATAAGTTTACCCAACACAAAACAATTTTTGGTAAAGTCAGAACATATTTTAAGTTCGAAGCAAATTGATTAACTAAAGGAAGCACATTTTCATTACGTTGGAAACAAATTTAATATGCGTGTGATTTTAGTAGCATGTATGGCGTACATAATTTCATTGAACTTAATTTCAGAGAGAGAGAGAGAGAGAGAGAGAGAGAAATAAACAGACCCTTTATTTATACTCGCGTGATTTTAGGAGTGCACGTAATTTCCGCTGGACAGTTTAGGAAACAAATCTGAATCAACTCCGTTCGTTACGTGCAAACTACCTATGGAAGCCACGTTCTCAAGTTAAATCCAACCAGGCAAAGCTTTCTCATCCAATGATGGGGGGCTGGCCTAGCGCTTCCCGAAAGAAAATTCACAACAATAATAATAAGAGTAAAAGAAATAACTAGCACGACAAGTTAGTTGTCCCAGTTGGTTATTGTGGGTGGGAGTAAAATCAAGAGGTTTGGAGTTCAAACCCTGTCTCATGTATATATTTTTTGAAGTGTTAAAACAATTAAATAAAAATGGGCCCAGGAGGGAGGGATTTGGATTGGTTGTGTGCGTCTATGCTCGTACGTGTCACATATGGAGGTTGGTATATCTTATGGTTAAATGACCTTATATGGTTTGTGAGATGGTTACCGAAGCAAGCCCTTTATAAATAAAGCCACACGACGAACGATACATTATATCGACGAAATTCCCATACAGGCTCATCAATTGAAAAAACGACAAAACATATCGAGCACACTAACAAGTACTATGCTACTAGATGCCTCCAGCAAACTGTCGAAATGTAGCACATAAGAGGCCAACCCACTGGAAGACGTAACCAAGGCAGATGGATTACAAGCGGCCATGCCAGGAAGAACCCACCAGACTTCATCACACCCCCACCACCAAACTGCGCGCCGGAGAGGACCCCATGCCCTCTTGCTCAGGGACGTGGAGCGCCAACCCTGTCGGCAAGCAGATTGGATGGGCGACGGATAGGAGACGTTGTCATGTTTAAAGGACAGGGAACACACGACCACTAGAAGCAAACCAAGGATTTGTGAATTATAGCTCCAAACCATCCCAAACATGTCGCCCCAACTGAGACATCCACACTTCAGGGCGATGCCCCCAAGAGGGTCACGACATAAAGTGGCGCAGAGTACCACGTTCATCGAAGCGGACAAACATTTTAACATTTTAACTGCAGCCAAAAGGTATGTAAAACCGTAAGGATCCTTCGTCGCTGGCCTAGAGGCACTAAAGTTCTAGTAGGCTCCTCCCGCACTCCTCACCGCCGGTACTCTAGCCTTCTACAGCAACATTGATCAAGCTACAAATCGGAACCGACACCCGCGGTGACTAGCTTTGTGCGGGAACACACCACCCGGCACCCGCCACCAGCTAGTCATGATTGTGCAAAGGGTGGACAACATGGCGACGCGTTGAACACCGAGTGCGATGGAGGGGGGGAGGGGGAGGATATGACAGTCGTACCTCCCGGTTTGTACAAAAAAAACTTTTTTCAAGGTTCTGATTCTAAGACGGCCCTGGCACCTCGAGGTGCCGATCACTGGCTAGTAGGGGAAGGCTGAACGGCCAGTGGGCGGGGCACGACTAGGGCTAGGAGCTCGTGTTGTAAATATGCACTAGAGACAATAATAAGGTGGTTATTATTATATTTTCTTAATCATGATAAATGTTTATTATTCATGCTAGAATTGTATTGACCGAAAATTTAAATACATGTGTGTGGATACATGAACAAACACCGTGTCCCTAGTAAGCCTCTACTAGACTATCTCGTTGATCAAAGATGGTTAAGGTTTTCTAACTGCTGACATGAGTTGTCACTTGATGACGGGATCACATCATTAGGAGAGTAATGTGACGGACAAGACCCATGCATTAGCTTAGCATATGATCGTTTAGTTTATTGCCACTGCTTTCTTAATGTCAAATACACATTCCTTCGACCATGAGATCATGCAACTCACAGATACCGGAGGAATACCTTGTGTGTTATCAAAGGTCACAGTGTAACTGGGTGATCATAAAGATGCTCTACATGTATCTCCGAAGGTGTCTGTTGAGTTGGCGTGAATCGAGATTGGGATTTGTCACTCCGTATGACGAAGAGGTCTCTCTGGGCCCTCTCGGTAATACAGCATCACAAGAAGCTTGCAAGCAAAGTGACTAAGGAGTTAGTTACGAGATGATATATTACGGAACGAGTAAAGAGACTTGCCCGTAACAAGATTGAACTAGGTATGGAGATACCGACGATCGAATCTCGGGCAAGTAACGTATCGACAGGCAAAGGGAACTACGTATGTTGTCATAATGGTTCGACCGATAAAAATCTTCGTAGAATATGTAGGAACCAATATGGGCATGCAGGTCCCGCTATTGGTTATTGACTGGAGAAGTGTCTCGATCATGTATACATCATTCTCGAACCTATAGGGTCCGCACGCTTAATGTTCGTTGACGATATAGTATTATACGAGTTATGTGAATTGGTGACTGAATGTTGTTCTGAGTCCCGGATGAGATTACGAACATGACGAGGAGCTTCCGAATGGTCCGGAGGTAAAGATTGATATATAGGATGATAGTATTTGGTCAACGGAAAGGTTTCAGGACGTATTGGGTATTTATCGGATTGCCGGAAGGGGTTCCGGGAAGCCACCGGTAAGTGGTGGGCCTTATGGGCCAAAAGGGGGGAGCACACCAGCCCACAAAAGGGGCTAGCGTGCCCCACCTTCCTTGCCCACGCGCCAAGGAAGGATGGGAGGAAGGGGGAGGCACCCTAAGGCAGCCAGCCCCCCTTTCCTTCCCCCATGCACAAATAGGAAGGGGGGGTGATACATCTCTGTCGTATCTAGTTTTCCTGATGCTTTTCCTCTTGTTTTGGGCTCTAATTTGCATGATTTGTGTGAAACTAACCCAGACTAGCGTTATTTTTAATAGAACTACCATGGCGTTGTTTTTGTGCAGAAATAAATGTTCTCGAAATGGAACGAAACTTTTTGGAGATTTATTTCATAATAGAAGAAAAATACTCGAGCCAAGAACCACCGGAGGGGGCCCCCTGGGTGAGCACAACCCACTAGGGCGCGCCCCAGTCCTGGCGTGCCCAAGTGGGTTGTGCCCACCTGGTGGCCCCGCAGACCCTATCTCCGACTCCTTAAATACCTTTATTCGGAGAGAAAAATCAGGGAGGAAGAATTATCGCGTTTCACGAGATGGAGCCACCGTCACCTCCTAAACTTCATCGGGAGGCCAGATCTGGAGTCCGTTTGGGGCTCCGGAGAGGGGGATCCTCGATCTTCGTCATCACCAACCCTCCTTCATCGCCAATTCCTTGATGCTCCCCACCGGGAGTGAGTAATTCCTTCGTAGGCTCGCTGGTCGGTGAGGGAGTTAGATGAGATTCATCCTGTAATCGAGTTAGTTTTGTTAGGGCTTGATCCCTAGTATCCATTATGTTCTAAGATTGATGTTGCTATGACTTTGCATGCTTAATGCTTGCCACTTTGGGCTCGAGTGCCATGATTTCATATCATAACCGTTTATGTTTTCACCATTATATCTATGTTCTAGATCCGATCTTGCTAGCTATATGCACCTGCTATGTGTTCACTATGTGTTATGATCCGCAAACCCCGGAGTGACAATATTCGGGATACTTTCTGGTGTTGACCGTAGTTTGAGGAGTTCATGTATTCACTATATGTTAATGCTTTGTTCCGGTTCACTATTAAAAGGAGGCGTAATATCCCTTAGTTTCCATAGGGACCCCGCTGCCACGGAAGGGTAGGACAAAATATGGCATGCAAGTTCTTTCCATAAGCACGTATGACTATTTACGGAATACATGCCTACATTATATTTATGAACTGGAGCTAGTTCTGTGTCGCCCTAGGTTATGATTGTTATATGATGAATATCATCCAAGGAATTCACCGATCCAATGCCTACGAGTTTTTCACATATTGTTCTTGCTAAGTTACTATTGCTATTGCTGCTGTCACAACTGGTACAAAATCATTGCTATCACTATTACCATTACTATTGCTATTGCTACTGATCAGTTTGCTGCAGATAATTAATCTCCAGGTGTGGTTGAATTGACAACTCAGCTGCTAATACTTGCAAATATTTTTTGGTTTCCCTTGTGTCGAATCTATAAATTTGGGTTGAATACTCTACCCTTGAAAACTGTTGCGATCACATATACTTGTGGGTTATCAAGACCTTTTTCTGGCACCGTTGCCAGAGAGCATAGCTATATTTGTTGAGTCACTTGGGGTTATTTTCAATTTATCACTATGAAGAATTTGAATGATACCAAAACCAAGATTTCTCCCTCTAAGACGAGGGGAGGTAAGGAACTGCCATCTAGCTCTGCACTTGATTCACCTCTATTCTGAGTAAACTAGCAAAAACATCACATGATATTAATCCTGATATGTCGCTAGTTATTGATGATGCTACTTCTGCTATGAATGATACTTATGATGATGCTAGTGCTTTGCTTGATGATGATGTGCCACTAGGTGAATTTCTTGATGAACAAATTGCTAGAGTTAAAGATATTGAGCATGTTGAAACTGATGAAGTACTTAAAACTAAAAATCTTGAAACACCTATTAGACCTAGCTCTCCTAGATATGAATTTCCTAAGGTACTTGAAGGTTATGTTATGGATGAGGAGACTACTAGAGACTTTTTTGCTTGCAATGATAGGGATGATCTTAAGAAATTATTATGCAAACTAAAAGAAAAATCTTGAATGCTAGAATGCAATATGATCCTAAATTTGCTACTTCACCTATCTCTGATACTGATAAGGATTATGAATTCTCTGTCGACCCAGAGCTAGTTACTTTGGTTGAATCTGATTCTTTTCATGGTTATGAAAATGAAACCGTTGTGGCACACCTTACTAAGTTGAATGATATAGCCGCCATTTTTGCCCATGATAAGAAAAATCGCTACTATTGTATTCTCAAGTTATTTCCCTTCTCATTAAAGGGTTATGCTAAGATATGGTAAAATACTCTTACTCCTGGTTGTGTGCGTAGTGCCCAGGATATGATTTATTATTTCTCTGAAAAATATTTTCCTGCTCATAAGAAACAAGTTTCCTTACAGGAAATATTTAACTTTGTGAAAATTGAAGAAAGAGAGTCTCCCACAAGCTTGGGGGAGGTTTTCCAATTGCGTAGTGCTTTGCCTGATCATCCACTTAAGAAAAATGAAATAATTGATATCTTCTATAATGGACTAACTGATGCTTCTAGGGACTTCCTAGATAGTTGTGCTGGTTGTGTTTTCAGGGAATGAACTGTTGAACAAGCTGGGGAATTATTGAATAACATACTGAAAAAATATGATGATTAGACTCTTCCTGAACTACTGCCTAAACCCACTCCGAAGAAGAGGGGTATCTTATATCTATGTCCTGAATATGTGCAAGAGGCAAAGAAAAGCATGAAAGAAAAAGGTATTAAAGCAGAGGATGTTAAAAATTTACCTCCTATTGAAGAAATAAATGGACTTGACACACCACCACCAAAGGAGGTAGAGGTAAATTCTTTAATGAAATTTGATGAAAGTGATATCCCTTATAATAAACATCCTAGCCAATGCCTTTATGAGTTTGACAACTACATTAGAAAACAAGATCACTTCAATGAAAATGTGATGAAACAATTCAAATACAACTCTGATATGATTGCTCGTTTGATTGACTTGTTATTTAGAGTCTCCAATGATGTTAGAGGTGTAGGAAAACATGCCTATATGGTTCAAACTCAACTAGAACAAGTTGCTGAATCTCAAAGAGAATTGCTTGATGAAATGAACAATAATATAAATGACTTTGCTGTTAGAGTATCAACTAGAGGAGGTAAAATGACTCAGGAACCACTTTATCCCGAGGGAGACCCTAAAAGAATTGAACAAGACTCTCAAACAATTAACACTGATGCACCTAGTCCTTCAAAAAGAAAAAATGTGATAAGACTTTGCATACCTCTAGTGAACCTGAAATAGAAAAACATCCTGAAGATAATAATGATGTCTCTTTTTCTGATGCTGAAACTCAATCTGGTAATGAACATTCATCTAGTGATAATGAAAAAGATAATGATGATGTTCATGAAGACACTCAACCAAATAATGATAAAGAACCAGATAATGATGTGGAAATGGAACAAGCTGTTGATCTTGATAACCCACAATCTAAAAATAAAGAATATGATAAAAGAGACTTTGTTGCTAGAAAACATGGTTGACAAAGAGAACCATGGGTTCAAAAACCCATGCCCTTTCCACCTAAATCAACTAGGGAAAAGGATGATGAAGAATTTGAATGCTTTGCTGAAATGCTTAGACCCATCTTTTTGTGCACTCGCTTGACTGATATTTTAAAGATGGCCCCTTATGCAAAATACATGAAATACATCATGACTAATAAGAGGAAAATAACGGAAGCTGAAATCTCCACCATGCTTGCTAATTATTCTTTTAAGGATGGAGTACCTAAAAAACTTGGAGATCCGGAAATACCAACCGTTCGGCCTCCTTAATCTTTGGCAACAAGACAATCTCGCCAAAATTAAGTCTGAATAGGTCTAGTCGGTCGGCATGAAAATAATTGAACAACTCCAAATGGTCAGTCTTGATGATATCCCAGAAGTTCTGATAGAAATCTGCGGGAAAACCATCCGGGCTTGGAGCTTTGTTATGTTCCATTTGGAACACATCCGCTCTCACTTCCTCTTCTGAGAATGGTGCTGTTAGGATATCATGTTCTTCTGCCGTGACTTGTGGAATATCATATGTTCGGGTCTCGTCGAGGGTGAAGTTCCCTTCAATCAGCCCTCCGAACAGAGATTTGTAGTATTTGGTCATATACTTATTGAGCTCCTCCTGACCTTCGATCCGCCTCTCATCTTTTTGGAGACTGTAAATACATTTCTTCCTATGTTTCCCATTGGCGACCAATTGAAAGTATCTTGAATTACTATCACCAATCAAAATGAAATCAGCTTTGGATCTCTGGTAGTATTTGATCTCCTCTTCTCGCAAAAGACAGGCAACGTTCTCATTAGATTGATATTTCAATTCAATCTCCTGATGAGATAAGGTGCACATCTCTGCAATTTTGCCGAGGTCATCAATAATGGTATAAAGTCGTTGTTTTTCTTTTTTATATATCCTGTTGGTGTGTTTCGCCCATCCAGTGGGGTGTTGCCTCATGGCTCTTATTTTAAAATTCCATCTCTGTATAGGCGTACGACCAACGGCGAGCTTCTCCCAAACATTCTTGATTATGTCTACAAATCCATCCCGATGTAGCCATCCCAACTTAAATTTGAAAGGGCGATGGGCAGGTGGGTTTGTAGAATTAGAATCTAGAATGATGGGTGCATGATCCAATAACGCCTCGATTTGCTCTAGGGCTCGCACGGTTAACAGAGGAAATTTTAGTTCCCATTCGGTGTCCATGACTACCCTATCGAGCTTCTCGTATGTCGGCACAGATCGGTTATTAGCCCAGGAGAACTGCCTCCCTGACATACTAGCCTCCCGAAGATCCAAACTGTCTATGAGTGAAGGCTTGCATGGCATTCTGAGTTGTATTATTGTCGAGCAAACTATAACGCTACAATAATAGAAGACAATAACTCAAGATTACTGTAAACAAAAGCCCAATCTGAGTTGTATTGTACCTTTGCAGTTCTAGTGATGCTACTAAGGATGTTTCTACCATAGCCAAAGGCATTATTAAGGAGTTACATTTAATTACTGAAATGGAGGTTGTAGTTTCAAAGCAAATTATTGACATGCTCAAGGAGTGAGTTACCACGGGCATAGCTCCTTCATGCCGAATAGGAATAAGATTGTTAGCTACAAAAGGTTGACTTTGATCTTTAGAGATTCCAGCGCACAAACAAACCACATGAATATGTGCGAAATAACTAGATAAATACTGAAACAAAAATAATTCCATAGTAGGCATTGCAACTAAGACTGACATAGATAGCATACCACGTTTCTTTAAGGTCTCTTGTACTCAGAACCTTCTATTCGGTTTTAGGCAATCAAGTTCAGGTGTTAACCACCTCGACATGCATTCATCAATGCTGCAAGATCTTCATCACGTGCCTTTTCATTATCAAAACAAGGTGAGCAAAATAGAACCGTTTAGGCGGAAATGATACTCCAGTTCTTAAAATCCTACCCGGCATTAGGACTGGGGTCATTTGGGAATGATGATCAACATTAGAGATATCACATACAGGGGCTGAGCACAGATTTGTCGCCTCCATATCTTCAGGTGTCACGGTCTGTCATCTCTCTCAAATGAAATAAAATTAAACTTTGAACTAATGATCATTGTTTTTTTCCGGGAACTAATAACAGTAGTTTACACATGTCAAAAAGAATCTGGGCCAAAATCATGAAGTCCTTGCAACACCATATGTCAGGTAAGAACTGAAACCAGACATCAATGATCTGAAAATATCTATAACCCTCCGCGGTATGGCTGAGACCGACGGTTCCAGATACTATCAGTAAGAAAAGAGATATATGTATTAGAATTTAGAACAGTACCCGACCAACAGTTCCACAGATAAACAGTACATGACTAACAGGTGCAATTGAACCGAAAACATCTTATATTGAGGAACAGAGGGTGTACTATCAGCATAGTTCCCCAGCATGGCTACTGTGCCGCGGGTAAACTGCGAGACCTATTTCCACAACTTAGAGGGTCGACGAGGATCTAGCCTCTCAGCTGGCGGGTGATGGTGCCATCACCAGAGCCATTCCAGCTTCCTGGGCCATGGTACGACAACAGCTGACATGGCAATGTGGTAGAAACCGATCACCATTTCAGCTACAAGGCGTGCACTGATTGACTTGCTGTCTAGTTGAAAGTACAACATCATAATGTCCATGGTTAGTCACAAGATCGAGGATGCACATAACCAAATTATTGAAAAATAAAAAGACAGTCCAGCCACTAAAGGCTAGATCGTGGGTTTTCACTCTAATAATTAAGTTAAACCTACACTTTTTAGTACTTTATATGTCTTGAATGATTAAATGGACAGATAGTATGCTTGTTTTTTCTTTCTTTACCTATTATGCTCTTTTAACAAAAGGTATGGTCGTTTAAGTTATTGTTTCTCATTTACATTCGTCTACTTAGTGTTTACTGGTAATCTTCTTAACAACTTGTGCCTAGAAATTAATTAAGAAAGAATTATTTGCATTATTATTTTATACAAGGTGCAACTTATTCTAGACTACCTGTGGCGTAAGTACCATGTAACTCAGAGTAGCAACAGATCCATTCATTGCAGCTCATATCACATAGGTAAGGACAAATGCATACCTGAATTTATAATTTGATTCCAACAAGCGGGACATGGATAATTCACTCGGTTGACTGTGGAAAAGGCCACCGCAGAACCGAAAAAGCAGGACATTTCAGACAGCCCAAGGGGTCCTGCGGAGTGCCGCAGCAGCTGACGAACAGAGATATATGTAGGTTAAGATTTTAGTATGCGTCCTTTTCGATGAAGGGTGGACTTTATTAGCTCAAAATGAAGCATTAAGATAATACAAACATAATGAGCACACACCCGGTCTCTGCATAGCTAGGATGCACACAGCCAACACCAACGCGCACACACAAAACATGCCGACAAATAGTGAAGTCAAATAAGACCAAAGCTATGCATAGGCGAGGAAAAAAGAAACACAAAGGATCAGATCCGCTATCAGCAAACTACATCAATGACCATATCCGCACCATCCATCTCATGACATCACAGGAATGACGAGATTCTTCAACAACAACGCCTTCAAGAAGGAACGAGCTCAAGCTTCGTCATCACCGGATTCAACCACTCAAGGTCAGAATCTAGGTTTTCACCCTGAAAAATTAGACCGAGCATATCCGAGCAATGCCTTCAAGAAGGTAACGATGTAAAAGCAGCCATTGCCAAGTATAACCAACTGGGGTCAGACCTAGGCTTTCGCCCCGGAGCTCGAGACTAGGTGCTCGAGAAGCAGCACCATCGATGTCATTTATGTGTTGCCGCCATCACTTTTTCACGATCCCAGCAGCTGCTTGCGATGTGAGACCGCAACCACCGCACAACCATCCCTTTGCGTCAAGCCACCGTCTATAGTTCGCATCTCGCCACTGAAGGGAACCACCGGATCTGGAGAGAAGAACCCTCACAAAGACCTTTCGATGACCACCGCACTCCACAGCAAGTCTGGTGCTGCATGTCGGGGTGGTCACCACAAAGACAACCATCGACGGTAGGGCTCACCACCACCGTGGCGCCGTCTACCACCTCACCCAAGAGAGCCCTGCATAGCCTGAAGTGCAGCTCGACGAGAGATCAGCCGATCGATGCCCGCATGGTTAGGCCGGATCTAGGCGATTGGCCAACGCGTCCTAGTGCGGGCTCTGTGGCAGCTTAGTGCATCCTTGCTTGAGGCGCCGGCAGACGCAATACCCCGGAGCTGGAGGCTGGATCACGTCCATGTACAACGCAAGGAACCAGTACACTGGATCGCATCCATCCAAGCTCTCGTTGGACATGCAAACAACCCAACTGGGATCCAATCTGCGATGGCTGTTGTCCGCGGGTCTTTTGACCGAGGTAGGGCACGCCGCAACCGCCGCCATCCACAGATCTGATGGCCACCGCTGGTGCACCATCTCCCACCGCTGCACGTGCCGCCATCCGCAGATTTGACGGTCGCCGACAGGAATTCGTCTCGGGCCGATCCAATCTGTGGAGGGAGCCACAAACGGCCTTCACATCGCCTGAGCAGAGTGAGGCCTCGCCGCCGCCGCCACCGCACAGGCTTTGACCGGCGCTGGCCTCCGGCGGCGGCGAGGGGGAGGAGCAGGCGACGGGGTCGAAGGTGAGGTAGATCGGTCGCCACCCGTATCGCCTAGGTTAGGCGACGCGGGGGTCTCCTCAGAAGAAACAGCAAAAACATAAAGTGAGAATCCCTTGTTGTCTGTTATGGAGATGAAGCAATGAGGGATGGATGCTAATCAATTAATCAATCAACACAGACGGAACCGACCAACTTGGTAGTTTCCTTGATAATAACTTCCACGTTTTCGACTTTAGACAGAGTCGCTTCCATGGGGAACTTCTTTCAAGCTGCCAAGTATGTTTGTACCAGCAGTAAAAATGAGCTGAGAATAAATATTTACCCAGCATATGAATGTGATCAGCATGAGAACAACGATGCGCAGCTGGCCAGTGTGAGAAACATTGGTTGCTACTCATGAACTACACACCATTCGGCCGCATCACACCTATCATGCTGCTAATGTAACATATATTTTGAACATTGCTCACTCCCTTATATACCTCTAAACCATATGCACTTGTTCTGCTGGGTTCCTTCCATCGGTTGAACCTGCACTATTATTGAACTTTTGATGTGTTTTCTTTTTTATGAGTTGAGATTTTAGAAGGAACTGAAAGACAGTGTGGACAATCCTTTGTGCAGTATTGCAGGCTTGCCCATCGAGAGACCAAGAAAATTCAGCACGAAAATGTTCTGCTGCAAATCTGGGTTCCGTCTACCATGAAGTCCTAGTTTTTCCAATTTGAAGTGCGTAGAGTGTGTCCTGTTGAGAAGCACTCACTGACCTGGGGCTGTAGGAACAGCGCTTGCACTGTGCACGGGTTGGGGCGAAGAGGGAGTAAGCAAACTGCAGGTGTGCTGGCGCCGAGTGGCACTTGAGCAGCAGCAGCAGGCAGCGGTGCCGGCGTTGACCGATTCTAGGGGAGTCAAGTGCTACTGGATAGCAGGGGTTGGCTGATGATTCTCCAGAATACACATGAACTGCGTGAATGCAAATTTACTGTGGGTTTATCTGTGGCTTTTCATTACGTCTTTCCCCTATTCAGTTGGAACATGAGATGAGGTCAATCTATATATTGTCTGTACAACCTCTACTGTATCTACTCTTGAAATGCAAACCAATTTCCGAGAATGAACATTTGGGACCTTCCATATACTACTGCTAAAGTTGCTGTATTTGTTACAGCTGAAAGAAAAAGAAAAAAAAGGCACTCATTGCCTAACAACTGCCTCTCTCTCTCTCTCTCTCTCTCTCTCTCTGTGTGTGTGTCTGTCCGGACTGAACTAGCACTCTGTTTTTCCACTGCTTCGTGTGTGCCTGGTAGATACTCTACCAGCTCGCGTACGTCTGTGTCCGCCGCCGGGGAGTGAGACGAGGGCCAGCGGTCAACAATGCTTGCATTATGGTCATGCAGTTCCTACATGCTAAAAGTGTTGCCTTTGTCTCTCTTACTGTACGAACTCAGTGACATGTATGCATTGTTCCAGCAATCGAAGAACGATAGGTTAATTCATTGTCACACCGCCCACGATAGGTCATTAACACCCTCAAAACTCAGAGCCGGTGTTGTTCTAGCTCTTATTCAGGGATGAAAATTTGCTCCACATGGACCGCAGATTAAGGCGAAAGCACGGCGATATTCCAAGATGGCGCCAACATCCTACGATGAGACCAGAGAGCTAGACCATCGACGTAATAGAAAGAACAGGGTACAGTGGGAGAAAATCAGTTTACTTGACCAGGAATACCAGTAGTAACGCTCTAACAGATAACTTTTGTTTACTTCAGTTTTCTGCATTGGCTTTGTTGACATATACTTTTCCATTTTTCTTATCCTTAGTGAACTATGTTGTCGAACCTAGTTACCATTTCAATTGTTAGATACATATAATTGTACGTATCTTGTTGGAGGAAGTAGAGATATTCCCCACCACCATTAGTTTGGAAAAAAAAGATGGCCGCGTCGCTTTCCCTTCGGCAGGTCGGACCGAAAACCCTAGCCGCCGCCAGACCAGACAGCGGCAGCGAAGCCTCTTTTGGTCGGCAGCTAGCCGGCGTGTGGTAGTGCGGCGGTATTGTGGCATGCAGAGGCAGCAGTGGCAGCCGCGGCATGAGCCGGCGAGTGGAAGTTGTGTTACCTAATTACCTATCTCCTTCAGTGCAACTTCTGCCATCTTAGAGAGTCCAGCATCAATCGTATACTATTATATGATAATATGCTAAGATATATAACATCAAATATACATAGTACGGAAAATATTTTAAGATCTATAACACTAATTATACAAAGCAACTAATTTGGTATTGTTTTTTTTTGATAAAGAACATTTCATTCAATTGATATATCAAGGTGATACAACCACATTGAAGAATGCCCGGCCTCTGCATAGCGTGATACACACAGCCAACAAGTCCAACAAGCCTAAAAATAATTATTATTTTGCAGCAAAAGTAAATTGCTAGATACCATGAGACCAGAGAGCTAGACCGTCCACGTAATAGAAAGAACAGGGTACAGTGGGAGAATATCAGTTTACTTGACCAGGAATATCAGTAGTGACGCTTTAATAGATAACTTTTGTTTACTTCAGTTTTCTGCTTTGGCTTTCTTGGCATATACTTTTCCATTTTACTTATCTTTAGTGAACTATGTTGTCGCACCTAGTTACCATGTCAATTGCTAGATACATATAGTTGTATGTATCTGTTGAAGGAAGTAGAGATATTCCTCACCACCATCAATTTGGAAAAAAGAGGGCCGCATCGCTCTCCCTCCCGCGGGTCAGGCGGAAAACCCTAGCCGTTGCCAAATCCTGCCGACCGGACGGCGGCGGCGAAGCTTCTTTTGGTCGGTAGCAGGCAGGCGTGCGCAAGTGTGGCGGTGTTCTGGCATGCCGACGCACCACTGGCAGTGGGGGCATGAGCCGGCTAGTGGAAGTGGTGTTAGCTCCTTCAGTACAACCTCTGCCATCTCATAGAGTCCAGCATCAGTCGTATAATATTATACAAAAATAAGCTCCATAGTACGAGAAGTGATTTACATAGTACGAAAAGTGATTTATGATCCATATCGTCAACTGTACAATGCAACTAATTTGGTATTGTAGGTATTTGTATACTTTTCAATATACTTGATTAATTAGGACAGACCTAAATCTTCAGCTAATTTGAAGAAGAGCATTAGAAATAACCATACATGAAACAAAAGTAGTACGGTCAAATGTTGTGCAGTCGTGGTAGTATTTTAAATGTCAGGGCATGCATCTATATTAACCTAACAGACCCCAATGCAATGAGCTGAGAATTTTGAGTGAATTGAAAATGACTATTTACCTTAGCATTTGATCAGCATGTGAACGTTTGAAAACAAATGCGCAGCTGGTCATGAGGAACATTTAATTGTTACTGCCCATTAGCTACACACCATTCAGCACACAGCATCACGCTTATCACGCTGCTGTTTTAATGGACGTTTTAAGCATTGCCCACTCTGCCTCTTTATATACTCTTAACCATATATATATTTTCTGCCGGTGTTCCTTCCATTGATTTTCAAGTTATGAGTGTACACACACTACCAAACTTTAGACGTGTTTTCGATTTTTGAAGAAACTGAGAAAATATGGACAATCATCCATCCCATCCCTGCATCTGCATGTATGTACTGAGAAAATGGGAAAATTCGTCAGAAAAATATGCTGCTGCAAATCCAGCATCCGCAGACCAGATTTTGCTCCATTGTCAATTGTTTAGTTTGTTGTGTCTGATTGAATAGTGCTCGGTGTGTCCACCGAACCAAAATAAATTAAAGTGGAGCCATGTACATAATTCTTGGTTTCTTGTTTCGTGTAACTAAAAAGCGTGATGCGTTTGGGTTATCTGAATATCTGAGCTTCTAAGTTGATTGAAGTCTCAAATATTGCACTATCTCTCTATATATAATTCTGGACCATTTACACCATTTGTGTTTGTGCTCCTTAGTTGGTCATCAGGTTATGACTTATGAGATGCTGAAACAGACTATAGGTGCGTGTTACTAATGAGATGACATACTAGAAGAAAGCTGAAAATTGATGTGAATAGTTGTTTGGATTACTGAAGTGTACTGCACACTCTAGAACATTTCAACAGATTTGAGCAGACGTTGAACTGATATTGTTCGGATTGTATCCAAGGAAAACTGCCCGCTGGTCAAAGTGTGCAGAACCAAGCCGTCATTTGAGTGATCTGAATGCACGTTCTGATCAAGTAATAGCTCACACTTATCACACATGATGAAATTAGTATTTGCTTGATTTTGCTTTTTACAATCTATGAATTAATAATTCAGTTAGTTAACCAGGAATTAATGTTCCAAATTACAGTTCCTAAATAATTTGCTTCTGATGACCCCATCTACCGGTGAGGATCAATGGATGACTTGGTTTCAGTTTCCTTCCTTCACTTTCTTGACACCCGGTGGTTTCCTTTTCTTCTATTTGTTCCATGATGGTTGCGATCATCCATCATGTGATTAGCAAGGATCTGATAGGCAAGAAACAATGATTTCCACGAAGTGTCGATTGTACTTTCAAAGTTGTGATGATCTTGAAAACAATTTACAGAATCAGACACACTCCCAGGTGCACCTTTAGAGTACCCGTCGTATAACTCAGAGTCTCAGAGTAGCAGCGGATTCCTTCATTGTAGCTCATATCACAGATGTAAGGACACCGCACTCAAAGTACATGAATTCAATTTTTGATTCCAACAAGCAAAGTATGTATAGTTCATTCAGTTGACCAAAGATAAGGCCCCTAATTTACGAGGTCCTTACAAGCGAAGCATGTGTTCCAAAAAGCGAAGCATGTCTGCCCGACTCGAGAAGGCGGTTGGCAAAACCATATTCATCGGTAACAAAACTATCACTCGTAAAAAAAAATATGTTGTTGGATTCATCAGGCTTCACTTACAGAGCAGACTAAAGATAGTTTGAGAGCTCGTACCTCCCTGTAAGTTTCTTCTTTTGTCATCGCTGGACCGAGATTATGACTGAAATAAGCAAGCTTAACTTTTACAGAGTACGGTCAGAGGGTACCCCACTTCGAAAGGAAGGAATTGAAAATTTGCATGGTAAAAAAGTGTGAATATGGCAAGAGCCAGGAAGCCGTGTCAAGATAATTTCCTCCGCGCTATCCTCAGTTCGGAAGAATGAAAATAAAATGATATAAAACTTTATCTCCCAGTGACATCGGCTGATATATTAGTTCGAAGTTTCGAACTGAAATCAACTCCAACATGTCTATCTTAGTGCAGAAGATGACACCATCCAATGGAAGTGGGCAGAGTCTGGTAATTACTCCGCGGCTTCTGCATACGCTTGCCAAATCCATGGGGCATCAACTTCTCCAAATTGTGCAAAATCCATCCCAAATGCAAGTTCTTCCTCTGGTCGTTTTGGCTGAGGGAAAGAATCCTGACGGGCAATGCTCTGCAAGCCATGGTGAGTAGTGCACGATTTGTGATCAGGAACTGGAGAGTGCCACTCTCTTGGTTCTGTCCTATCCACACTCCCTCTGTGTGTGGATGCCACTTGCAGACTGGGCTGACGAGCCGAAACTGTTGATTCATCCAGGACAGGTCGGTAGCCAATTGTCGACTTCCCTAAGCCATGACGATATCCAACTCCTTGGACTCCATTCCTTTGACAACTTCCTCTATGATCCCTTCTTCAGGAGTAGTATGATTTTTTCTTCCGTTAGTTTACTTCGCTGTTGTTTTCTTCTTGTCAGATTTTCTATGGTTACTTTTGTAACAAATTCCTTCCTATTAACTGAATTGGCACAACACCTACCGTTTATCCCGAAAAGAATGAGTGTTTACCCCCAAAATATTCATGTAATCGGCATGTGAAGAATGCAAAATTATCTGCACGAGAAACATTGGTTGCTACTCCTCATGATCTACACACCATCCAGGACAGGAGCATCACACTTATCACGCTGCTAATCGAACCAAAGTTTTGAGCATTGGCCACTTGATCTGTCTCTTTATATATCACTAAACCATATGCACCTTTTATGCTGGGTTCTTTCGGTTCATCGGCTGGTCATCAGGTTATTAGTGTACACTCATTACTGACCTTTTTATGTGTTCTCAGCTGATAAGGAGTTGAGATTTTAGAAGTAACTGAAATAAAACGTAGACAATGGAGCCACTGGTGGCAGTGCTGGGTGTGTGCCCGCTGAGAAATCATTGACAGGGAAGTGTGTTGCTGCAGATCCAGCATCCATGGATCTGATTGTCTGACAGACTTTATGTCCCACTGAAAACAATGTAAGCCGGCAAAATGGAGCGATTTTGTGCCATGGAGAAGTGTTCAGTTGGTTCGAGTTAAAGAGTGTAAAGTGTGTCTGGTTGATAAGCAGTCAGTATGCCTGTCGAGATATGAATCAAAGTGTGTAGACCGGAGGCAAATATGTAATGCATCATTTGCTTGTACCAAGTGTTTAAAGAGCATGGCAATATGATGGTTTGTCCTCTTCAAGATAGAAATATAGAAACGAAGTAATCCATCTGTACGATGTTTATATTATCAGTTTGCCATCATCTACAAAAGGAAAAACACCCAATCTTTCTAAAAAAGTTTTCGTCATGTTTATGTCCATCTCTAAACTAAAGTCGAGATTCACGAGGAGGGCGACATTCTTCAATCCCCAGGTTGCGGCTACTACGTTCTGCCGCTGCTAAACTGCGAGAGACATTTTAGGGGCTATAGAGAAGGTCGCAGGTGACCTGAGCTCTGAACTCCGAGCTAGACCAAGGTGTGGCGGCAGCTGACATGGCGGTCTGGTGGAAACCAATCAACCATGTCGGCTAGACCAAAGTGTGGCGGCACCTGACATGGCGATCTGGTAGAAACCAATCAACCATGTCGGCTGCAAGGTCTGCAATGCCAGTTCAGGCCCTACCCATGAAGAAATTAATTAACATAGGCCATTCTTTGTACAAACAGAAGTGTGTATTGTAAATTGTAATGACAGTATGGTACACATGAGGAATTAGTCGACCTAGCTTAGAGGAATGTCATTGTTCATCCACAATGTATACATTTGACCGGCATTATTTTCTGTTGTGATCAACTAAAAATATCATGCATATCTGGCCAATGCGAAAACATTTATATAGTCTAATAAGGACCCCTGATGATTTAGGGAGTTTAATTGAATAATTTGACTTAGAAATCTGGATTGCGATCGATTCGAGCCTAATGCCTTCATCAATAGCGTATGACAAATTCCTTCATGCTCTTATTGCATTATGGTCATTCTAGTTAACTCTTCATGAGCTAGACACCATTCAGCAGCATCACACTTTCTGTGCTGCTAAGTTAACCGAAGTTTCGACTATTGTTTGCTCTGCCACTTTATATGCTTCAATCCATTTACACCTTTTGTGTTTGTGTTCCTTTGGTTGGTCCTCAAATTATGGGGTGATGCATAGACTTGTGTGACTTCCGGTGTACCTTTTGCTAGTGAGGTGAGATTTTAGAAGAAACTGAAAAAGAGATGTGAATAGTTAGAGCATGGTCATCAGGTGGCTTGAACTAGCTGCCCTGTAGGCCAAGAAGAGGCGGCTGCTCTATGATGAAAAACACGGAAAATGGAAAGAGAGAGAAAGGGAGAGGAAAGGTCGAGGAAAAGGAGGAAGCAGATGACCATGGTGGAGAAGGGAGTGAAAAAGGAAGAAGCCTCATCTTCATTTTCGTTTGTTTAGGCAGATAGGCTGGGGCATGCCCTTGTGAGGATTGTTCGGCGCTCAAAGTGTGTAGGATGAAGCCATAATTTTTTTGCTATGGATGCACGGATTAATCAAGTACTAGCTCACTCATATTTCACAGGATGAAGTTAGTAGTTGCTCGATTAACTTTTATAGATTATGAATCAATTATTCTGTTTAATTGCGATTTCCAAATGTGCTTGTGATTATCCGATGTACCTAAGCCTACCCTGCGGCCTTGGCAGGTTTTGTCCTACTCCTTGTTTACATGTTGCTTTGCTGACCTGCTGTATCAGCCTTGTCAAAATAGAAATCATGTTTGTAAGCTAGTGAGTGATCAGACATACGATCAGAAGGGATGTAAAGTTTTTAGTTGAAAGCAAAGTGCAGTCTCCAGAAAGACAGACACAGTAAACGACCAAGAAAAAACACCCTTGATACAATGTACAAGTTTGTGCTAGTAACATCTGATCACGACTATATGGATGATTACATAGACCTATAGTTTGCCCTATTTATTTTTCTCTGGTTATTCTGCTCAATGAGAAAGACTATGTTTTTTTAAAGTTATCTTTTGTCTTTACATTGTCCTCTTACTTGTAATCTTCACGACATTGCATCTAGCTTTTATTTATTTTTATGTACACATTAAGAGCTGTAACATATTAAATACCATATGATGGTTGCAATCATCCCTCATTTACATAGCAAGGAATCATTTTGTTTTCTCGAGACACATCTGATGTTTCAGGTTAAGCTCCACTAGGAAGTGGCACACAAAACATCTCTCATAGAACTCATGAACTTTGTGAATATCATCCGCCATTGAATATTTTATAATTAATAGTACAGACAAGAAGAGCCGAGATGGCGAATGTGTACATAACAGAGAAAAGTGGGTTCTTCTACTTTAACATCCATGTCTGTGGGCTACTGAGATTTTTCTGTGATTTCTAAGGTCGCTATAACGGCCCAGGTCTTCGAGAACGGGGTTTGCAAGATCATATTCATCTTTAACCAAACTATCGATCATGAATAAATATGTTGTTAAATTCAACAGGCTTCGCTTACAGAGCAAACCACGATTAAATTTAAGAGCTGGTACCTCCCTATAGGTTCTTCTTTCATCATCCCTGGACATGGATTATGATTAGAATAAGCAAGCTCAACTTTTACAGAGTATGGTAAGAACTGCATAGTAAAAGAGCCAGAATATGCAAAGACCAACAAAGCCGTGACTACATAATTTCATCCGCTCAATCATCAGTTTGGGGGAAATGGTAAACAACTTTGCCTCCCGGTGAAAGTGTGATGATATATTTTTTCGAACTGAAAATGAACATTTACCCCAACATGTACATGTGATCCGCGTCTGAACAACAAAATATTATCTGCATGTGGACAACACGAGAAACACTGTTACTAGACTCATCATGAACTACAGGCCATTCAACAGCGTCACACTTATCATGTGCTAATTTGACTGAAGTTTTGAGCATTGCCCACTCTTTCCCTTTATATATCTCTATATAAACCGTATGCACCTTTTCTATGTTGCGTCCGTTGATCATCAGGTTATGACTATAGAATCATTAGTGGACTTTTCATGTGTTCTCTTGCTGATGAGTTGAGATTTTAGAAGAAACTGGAATAATTTTTTGACAAACAGAGGGTCTACGATGGGAGTCTTCCTGCTAAGAAACCATGAAAGTCCACTAATGATTCTATAGTGTGTGGCTGCAGATCCAACATCCATGGACCTGATTCTCTGACAGATTTCCTGTCACATTGAGAACAATTCAATCCCGGCAAAATGGACCGGTTTTATACCATGGAGAAGTGCTCACTTTCGAGTCAAGTTTGTAATGTGTATCCCGTTGATAAGTGCTCAGTATCTCCATTGGGAGAAGATGAATCCAGTTGTGTAGAGTGCAGGCAAGTTTGTAATTCATCATTTGCTTCTTCCAAGTAATTAAATATGATGGTTCTCCCTCCTCCAAGAGAGAATATAGAAACGAAGTTATCCATGCACACAATGCTTATATTATCAATTTGTCACCATGCATGAATGCAAACACCCAGTCTTCAGATGTTAGGTCGTTTTGGTTGTTTTTTAGGCGGAACATTTATACCTTGGCACACCGTGCCTGGGAGTGTTCTTTGTCTATAATAAGTCCATCTGGAATCGTTGACCTGTGGTCAAGATCCAGGAGGAGGCAACGTGCTTCACTTCCTGTCGGCGGCAAACTGCAAGTCTGCAATACCTGAAGAGCATCTCCGTAAACTCTGCAAGGTTGATGCATGATCAGCAGATAATCATTGCTTGTAGTTGAGACTTGAGAGGCAAACTGCAATTATAGGAAGTGATACGAACATAGATGATCAAGACAGTATGGTACATGTGAAAAGTTCGTATTGTAATCACAGTATGGTACATACGAGAAATGAACCAAGAGAAGTTGTATATACCTCTAAACTATATGCACCTTCTATGCTGGGTTCCTTTCTTTGGCCATCATGCTATTACTGAACTTTTTATGTGTTCTCAGACTATAAGTTCAGATTTTAGAAGAAACTCAAATAAAATGTAGGCCATGCAGCCTCGTGTGATGGATGTGTACCCGCTGAGAAATCATGAAAAATTGACTAGAAAATGTGCTGCTGCAGATCCGACTTCCATGGACCTGATTCTCCGACAGACTTTCTGTCCCACTGAGAACAATGCAAGTCTGGCAAAATGGACGGAGTGCTCGCTTTGTTTGAGTCAAATATGTACATTGTGTATCCCAATGAGAAGTGCTCAGTATGTCCATCAAAAGAATGAATCGAAAACCATAAGAGGCAACTAACTGATTATTTGTTTGCTGATGGTAATTAAAGAATGTAGCAATATTATACATCTTCCACCAAGAGAGAATATAGAAACAAATTTATCCATCTGTCCATTGATAATTATATAAAATAATAATACATAAAAGAACCGACGCGGTGTCCGTCCGTGCAAACGAGAAAATCCACTCTCCTCCCCCCCCCCTTGCGCCGCTCCTGCCCTGGGCGACTCGGGGGCTCTGAAACCCTAGGCGCCGCCGCCACCCTCTCCTCCTCCCCTCCTCGCGCCGCCACCGGGTGAAACCCGCGTGGCAGACAGCGGTGGTCGGGGGTCTCCCTCTCCCGACTTCCCTTCCTCCACGGGCGGCGGATCTAGGTGACAGGCGGCGGTGTCCTGCGGCGTTCACGGTCGGGCGCGAGGCGGCAGGCCTCGGCGAGCGGTGGCGGGGAGCGCGGTGCGCAGTGGTGCTCCAGTGTGTGTGCGGCGGCGGGCCTTGGCAGGTAGTGGCGGGCAGGGGGCTCGCGGCGGCGCTCCGGCGTGTGCAGGCAGCGGTGGCTCCTATTTGCAGACGGCGGCGTCGTGGGATGTGCCGTGGTGACCCATGGCGGCTGATGCGTGCGCGGGGGGTGGGGGGGAGGAGGGTTCTTCTTCTCTGACCTGGATAGGCCAGGTTTGGGGGCTTCGCAGCGGTCCTCTCCGTCGGCAGCGTGGTGGCTCCGACTCTTGGAGCCCGCCGGGCGGCGTTCGATGGGCAGTGGTCCGGTGTGATTGTTGCTCTGGCCATGGATGTCTCCATGGCAGCTTGTCAAGTCGACTGCAGCGGCCGATGACAGGTTCTGGTGTCGGCTCGTCTGCAGACGGCTTGTGTCGGCCTCCGATCCTCCCCTCGTAGTCCAGTCTCTTCTCTCGCCAATGGGTTGGCCGGCTCCGAGCTGCGCTTCATCGCTCGTCTCGCACCCGGTGCGGCAGGACCGAGCTTGTGTCGCGCACGGTGCAGCAGGACTGAGCCCGTCTCGCTCATGGTGCAGGAGGATCGGCCTCGTCTCGCGCACGGTGCCGCAGCACTGAGCTCGTCTCGCGCCAGAGGTTGCAGGCTGAGTTGATTGAAGCCAGTGGTGGCCATCCTTTTGGGGCTCGGCGCTGGGAGCCGCCCAGGGGTGTGAATGGTCGGACCTTTCCACTCGTCTCGTTAGTTGGGGTAGTGGCGGCTCTCGAGTGAGGTGGTGTCTAGGTCTTGGATGCATGGGCGGCGACCCTAGTGGTGGTGTGTGGTGCTCTTGGGCAGAGGTCGTAGCTTGGTGCTTCCCAGTGGCCATGGTCCTGTGTGCGGCGTGGTGGCCGGGGTGTGGCTTCTGGTGGTGGTGAGTGTTGGCCGAGGTGAAGACATGTTCTATCTTCGGACAGACCGGCGGCGGCGAAGCTCGTTCACTTCTTGATGGCGTCGTCGTGGCTCTCACTGCCCGTCATGCGGCTCCAGGGGAAACTCTGATCCTCGGATCAGGCGGTGGCAGCGCTCCAGTGTCGTATTCTTCCAAAAGGCGCCGCCTTGGAGCCACGGTTAGTCGTATGCGGCTTCATCTCTCCGTGGGGGTAGTGCTAGAGGTGGTGTTGCTGTGCTCAGTGCCTATGTATCCTGCTCTGGTTGTGTGCGTGTGTGGTGATGGCATGTGTTTGTACCGGGTGATGCAGATCTTTTCTTTATACACTAGTAGGAAAAGGGGCTTAGGTCACAGGACAGTTTTCACATTAGCCCCGGTTCAGTCACGAACCGGGACTAATGTGAGCATTGGTCCCGGTTCGTGCGGCCAGGGACCTGCCGGGCCTCGTGGGGGCATTGGTCCCGGTTCGTCCGGACCCTTTGATCCCGGTTGGTGGGACAAACCGGGACCAATGGGCCACGCTCCTGGCCCACCACCCTTTAGTCCCGGTTCCTACCACAAACCGGGACTAAAGGCCTGGTCCTAGTTGCGGCCAGTGTTTAGTCCCACCTCGCCAACCGAAGGGCGCTCACATCAGTTTATAAGGCCGTCCCTCTCTGCCTTGTTGTGCTTCTCTTAAAGTGAAAATAGATGCCCTTATACAGGAAATTTGACCTAAATTCATAGTAAATTTCATAGAAATTTATTATGAATTTAGGTTGAATTTTCTCTATAAGCGCATCTATGTTCATTTTTTTATATTTATAAAATAAATAAACCTTAATAAAATAAATAAACTAAATAAACCTTAATAAAATAAAATAAAATAAACTATAGTAACTACAATAAATAAACCTTAATAAATTAAGTAAAAATAGCAGCAGTAAAATAAATAAAAATAAAATAATTAAAGTAAAATACATAAGTAATTAGAAATAAAATAAATTAGTTTTTTTGTTGTAAGTAGAAACAAAACAAAACAAATAAAGCAAAAGAAAAAAAACACGAGCCATCAACTCCATAACCGCCATATCTGGGATAGAGAAGGGCGATCCCTTGGAGTGGGATTCACATACAGTTGCCCGTAACATCTACCATTCGAGCCTAGCAGGTGGAACTCGGATCTGTCAACAGTGTCAAAGCAGCAAATAGCAGGCGGAGGAGAAGCCACCGATGTCATGTGTAGATCCCTTCTAGGTCTTGCGGATCGTGCTATTACAGCAATTTGGTTGGTTGATCCCAAAAAAAAGGAATTTGGTTGGTTTTCTTGAAGCCCTAGCTTGTTGTGCCGTCCTATTCTCTCAATGCAATTTAGCTAATGCTACTACAGTACAGTAAAGGGCACAAAGAAAAAGCACGCAGTGAAGGAAAATACCTCCATATCAAAGCTGCTACTTATCTTGTTGGTTATCAGGATGTGGATATGTAGAATTTTCTCTAGCCACGGCAACAGACATGCATTCATCGAGGGGGTTCACTACAGAACAAAATAAATGCTGACGTTAGTTGTTGAGGGTACGTTTGACATCCCTGAGAGACTAGATAATGAAAAGATGAATCGTCAAACCTGGATGAACAAAGACGCTACCAAGTGGATGAATCTGATGGCCTGTCCTCCCTTGAAGATCATGCGTCCTCCCTTGAAGGCGCCACCAGGGCCATGGACGCCTCATACACCGCCGCCGACGTGTTGTAGTGATGAGGTATCGTGCAGGATCTGACACAGGATCACCTTCAGGCAAGATGAATAGGTCTTCAGGGGCACGACGGCCGGCCACAGCAGGCCCCTGCCATGGACGGCGCCGCCCGAGCCACAGCCGCTCGCCAGCTCGCCTCTGGAGCAGTCCAAGCTTATCCGCGAGCTCGTTCACTAGTGCCCGTCGCCGCCACGACATCCTGCAGGCTAGAGAACGGCGGTTCGCCGTTCTTATCCACGGCCGCCGTTGGAACCGACTCCGGCCGCCTATATAAGGAGCCCCCGAGTCCGTCCAGTCCCTCAGGCGACCTCAAGCCACCCCACCTAGCACCCCCATAGCAGGCAATCGACCAGGGAGGGTCTTCTTCCCCATCTCCGGCCAGTACAGCCGCCGCCGCCCTCCGGTTCATTCAGTCGCAACCAGAGCCCCCCCGGTCCGTATAGCACCACCATCCTCCTCCCCTCGACCGTGCGGAGCCGCCCGAACCCTCAGCTGCATCGGGGAACCACCGTAGGCCAAAGCCCCAAACCTCCCGAAGCTGCCGTCCGCCGCGGAGCTGGCCGCCGGCGACTCCCTCCATCCTCGCCACCTCCTCGACCACCGGGAGGACCGCCCCGGCCTGGCGGATCCATCCCCGCCCTCAGGACCCCGCGAGGAGCCGCCGTTCGCCGGCGTTGATCGCCGGAGCCCCGCCTCTGTTCGGCCAGAGGAGGAAGGAGGCGGGGGCGACTGGTCAAACCTGACCAGTGGGCCCAAGGGACCCACTGTCAGTGACCCACGAGCCGGTCCACGCGGGTTAAGTGGAGGATCTGACACAGGATCACCTTCAGGCAAGATGAATAGGTCTTCAGGGGCACGATGGCAGCGGCGGCGCCATGGCCGGGACTGGTGACGACGGCGGCGGCGAGCGAGCGGGAGGGTGGCGGCGGCTGCGTGCGAGTGGGAGGCCGGAGGATCACCCCTCATTGTGATCGACATATCACTACAAGAAACCTGTTAATCCATGACGGATTTCTAATGACATTTTTGGAAACTCTCATCAATGACCTGGTAAAACCCCACAAGCCCGGTGAAAGCCCGCTAAAGCCCGTCTAACCATTCCCGTATAAAAACTTAACCCTAAATTCCCTCCTCGGCCCCTGCATCGTGTCCCACAGCACGTCGCCACCCCTCGTCCCTCCCACAGCTCGTAAACCTTAATAAAATAAAATAAACTATAGTAACTACAATAAATAAACCTTAATAAATTAAGTCAAAATAGCAGCAGTAAAATAAATAAAAATAGCAGCAGTAAAATAAATAAAAATAAAATAATTAAAGTAAAATACATAAGTAATTAGAAATAAAATAAATAATTTTTTTGTTGTAAGTAGAAACAAAACAAAACAAATAAAGCAAAAGAGAAAAAAAAATAGAGGAAAAAAATTATGCCACCTACTGGGCCACCACGGCCTGAATACGACTAGAAACCCATCCATGGGCCAGGATTCAGGCCCGCAGAAGGCCCAGTAGGCCCACAGGCAAATAGTGACAGAATAGGCCCGTAAGCCTGCATTTGAGAGGAGCTCGAAGTGGTCAGCGCAGCTGCGCTTATAAACCACTGTCGAAGCCTCTCGGCTAGCGAGGTGGGACTAAACATCCCACCGCACCGCGCCAGTTCCAGCACAAGGCCTTTGGTCCCGGTTGGTGCCACCAACCGGGACTAAAGGGGGCATTGGTCCCGGTTCGTGGTTGGTGCCACCAACCGGGACCAATGAGTTCCCTATATATACCCCATCGCCACAGCAGAGCACTCCAGAGTGCTCTGTTTTTTCTGGCCGGCGAGGGGAGGGCATTTGGGTGCTCTAGCTCACCTCCTATGCACATGAGGTGTTCGAGGAAATGTCTGAGCCACACTAGTTAATCTTTGCCCTCTCGAAACTCGACCTCCGAGCTCCATTTTCCCCGAGATTTGTCCAGGTTTAGCGGTCCGTCACGTCCCGTCCCCGTCTTCACCGCCGTTGATCGCCCGCGCCGATCTCGTCGCCAGCACCACCGTGGTGAGCCTCTTGTTCTTATCTTCTTTCTGAAAGGAAAAAATTCTTACTTTAGATAGTTAGTTGTCTAATTTTGTTACTTTTATTATTCCTTCTTATTACATAGTGCGATGGTTTTGGTATCCGCCCCCGTTGGCCCTCGTCCTGTCTATGATTTGGATGTGGTATATATTATCTTTTTATAACTATTTGGTTCATTTATTGTTTATGACAAATATACCGACCAACGTGACATAGATTTTATTTATCTAGGAGGTGGTTGAACCGGAAATTCTAACCGACCCTATTGTCGAGAGGTTAAATTTAGTTGAAGAAGAAAACAATTACTTGAAGGAAAAAATAAAAAAATTGAGGAGGAGAAGATGATATTGGAGTTGCATGTTGCGGATGTCGTCGATGATCACAAGATCAAGATGGATGCAATGCGCTTGAAGATTAGAAAGATTAGAAAATATGCCATTCATACCGAGGCTTGGTATCATTATGCCGTTGGATCAATTGTTACCTTGGTTGCGATTATGATCGCATTTGTTTTCGCATTGAAATGCTTTACATAGTTTCAATGTATGGTTTAATTAATTAGATGCTCTGGAGAGCTATATATATGTTGTTAGATGAGAACTATGTATGTACTTTGGTTCTAATGTGATGATGAACTTCTATTAATTTGGTCACTTAATTATGTATTCATGATGTTCTGTAATGGTTTTTGACACACTTAATTATATATAATGCACGCAGATGAACCGGCAATGGATGTACGGTGACAGACACACCTCCGAGTACATTAAGGGCGTGCATGATTTTCTCGAAGTGGCTGAGGCAAACAAGCAGAATGGTTTTATGTGTTATCCATGCCCTATATGTGGGAATACGAAGTCTTACTCTGACCGAAAAATCCTTCACACCCACCTGCTTTGCAAGGGTTTCATGCCACACTATAATGTTTGGACGAGGCACGGAGAAATATGGGTTATGATGGAAGACGGCGAAGAAGAAGAGGACGATGACAACTATGTGCCCCCTGAATATGGTGATGCTGCAACGGGGGAAGCTGCTGAAGATCAAGAGGAACCAGACGATGTGCCCAATGATGCTGCAAGGGGGGAAGCTGCTGAAGATCAAGAGGAACCAGTGCCCGATGATGATGATCTCCGCCGGGTCATAGTCGATGCAAGGACGCAATGCGAAAGTCAAAAGGAGAAGCTGAAGTTCGATTGCATGTTAGAGGATCACAAAAAAGGGTTGTACCCCAATTGCGAAGATGGCAACACAAAGCTCGGTACCGTACTGGAATTGCTGCAGTGGAAGGCAGAGAATGCTGTGCCTGACAAAGGATTTGAGAAGCTATTGAAAATATTGAAGAAGAAGCTTCCAAAGGATAACGAATTGCCCGACAGTACATACGCAACAAAGAAGGTCGTATGCCCTCTAGGATTGGAGGTGCAGAAGATACATGCATGCCCTAATGACTGCATCCTCTACCGCGGTGCGTACAAGGATCTGAACGCATGCCCGGTATGCGGTGCATTGCGGTATAAGATCAGACGAGATGACCCTGGTGATGTTGACGGCGAGCCACCCAGGAAGAGGGTTCCTGCGAAGGTGATGTGGTATGCTCCTATAATACCACGGTTGAAACGTCTGTTCAGAAACGAAGAGGATGCCAAGTTGATGCGATGGCACAGTGAGGACCGTAAGAAAGACGGGAAGTTGAGAGCACCCGCTGACGGGTCGCAGTGGAGAAAAATCGAGAGAAAGTACTGGGCTGAGTTTGCAGCTGACCCAAGGAACGTATGGTTTGGTTTAAGCGCGGATGGCATTAATCCTTTCGGGGAGCAGAGCAGCAATCACAGCACCTGTCCCGTGACTCTATGTATGTATAACCTTCCTCCTTGGATGTGCATGAAGCGGAAGTTCATTATGATGCCAGTTCTCATCCAAGGCCCTAAGCAACCCGGCAACGACATTGATGTGTACCTAAGGCCATTAGTTGAAGAACTTTTACAGCTGTGGAATGGAAACGGTGTACGTACGTGGGATGAGCACAAACAGGAGGAATTTAACCTGCACGCGTTGCTGTTTGTAACCATCAACGATTGGCCCGCTCTCAGTAACCTTTCAGGACAGACAAACAAGGGATACCACGCATGCACGCACTGTTTAGATGAGACTGAAAGTATATACCTGGACAAAAGCAGGAAGAATGTGTACCTGGGCCATCGTCGATTTCTTCCGACCAACCATCAATGTCGAAAGAAAGGCAAGCATTTGAAAGGCGAGGCTGATCACCGGAGGAAGCCCGCCATGCGTACCGGTGATCATGTACTTGCTATGGTCAATGATTTACACGTAATCTTTGGAAAGGGTCCCAGCGGACTAGCTGTTCCGAATGACGCTGAGGGACACGCACCCATGTGGAAGAAGAAATCTATATTTTGGGACCTACCCTACTGGAAAGAGCTAGAGGTCCACTCTTCAATCGACGTGATGCACGTGACGAAGAACCTTTGCGTGAACCTGCTAGGCTTCTTGGGCGTGTATGGGAAGACAAAAGATACACCTGAGGCACGGGAGGACCTGCAACGTTTGCACGAAAAAGACGGCATGCCTCCGAAGCAGTATGAAGGTCCTGCCAGCTACGCTCTTACGAAAGAAGAGAAAGAAATCTTCTTTGAATGCCTGCTCAGTATGAAGGTCCCGACTGGCTTCTCGTCGAATATAAAGGGAATAATAAATATGCCAGAGAAAAAGTTCCAGAACCTAAAGTCTCATGACTGCCACGTGATTATGACGCAACTGCTTTTGGTTGCATTGAGGGGGCTTCTACCGGAAAACGTCTGATTAGCCATTGTGAAGCTATGTGCATTCCTCAATGCAATCTCTCAGAAGGTGATCGATCCAGAAATCATACCAAGGCTAAGGAGTGATGTGGCGCAATGTCTTGTCAGTTTCGAGCTGGTGTTCCCACCATCCTTCTTCAATATCATGACGCACGTCCTAGTTCATCTAGTCAACGAGATTGTCATTCTGGGGCCCGTATTTCTACACAATATGTTCCCCTTTGAGAGGTTCATGGGAGTCCTAAAGAAATATGTCCGTAACCGCGCTAGGCCAGAAGGAAGCATTTCCATGGGCCATCAAACAGAGGATGTCATTGGGTTTTGTATTGACTTCATTCCTGGCCTTAAGAAGATAGGTCTCCCTAAATCGCGGTATGAGGGGAGACCGACTGGAAAAGGCACGCTTGGAGGGGGGGACTCAATAATATGCAGGGATGGATATTCTTGGTCTCAAGCACACTACACAGTTCTACAGAACTCTACCTTGGTGACCCCGTATGTCGATGAACACAAGAACAGTCTGCGCTCCAAACACCCGGAGCAGTGTGACGACTGGATTACATGTGAACACATTAGGACTTTCAGCAGTTGGTTGGAAACACGTCTCAGAGGTGACACCACTGTTTGTGATGAGTTGTACTCGTTGTCCAGGGGACCATCTTCGACTGTATTGACTTACAAAGGATACGAGATAAATGGGAATACATTTTACACGATCGCCCAAGATCAAAAGAGCACCAACCAAAACAGCGGTGTCCGCTTTGATGCAGCAACCGAGAGGGGAAAGGACACATATTATGGTTACATAATGGACATATGGGAACTTGACTACGGACATGATTTTAAGGTCCCTTTGTTTAAGTGCAAATGGGTCAATCTATCAGGAGGCGGGGTACAGGTAGACCCACAGTACGGAATGACAACAGTGGATCTGAACAATCTTGGGTACACTGACGAACCGTTCGTCCTAGCCAATGATGTGGCACAGGTTACCTATGTGAAGGACATGTCTACCAGACCGAGGAAAAGAAAAGATAAGGAAGCGAATACATCATACGATGAGCCAAAGCGGCACATAGTTCTTTCCGGAAAAAGGGACATTGTGGGAGTGGAGGGCAAGACAGACATGTCTGAAGATTATGAAAAGTTTCATGAAATTCCTCCCTTCAAAGTCAAGGCTGACTCAAGCATCCTGATAAACGATGAAGATTATCCATGGTTACGGCGCAATAAGCAAATGACACAAGCGAAGAAAAAGTGAAGACTTTCTCCCGCAACTATTATGATGATACCATGCCAACTTTGTAATAGACGAGTATGATACCATTGTCCGTTTTGTACAAGAAGTGCATCTAGTTTTTTCCGTAACCCTCTCAACTTTCTTGCACATGCTATGTGGATGAAATGATGATACCATGCCAACTTTCAACCTTTTCAGAGTTCATTTGAAATGCTTTTCAATTTTAGGGTCTTACTAAGCAGTTTTTTAGTCCCACCTTGCTAGCTGAGAGGCACTAGGAGCGGTTTATAAGCCCTGAGTGCAGAGACGATGAAGAAGAGGCCCAATGCTCACGTTGCTTAGCTTCAAGCCTTGAGGAATAAGGTAGACTGCATCGAGCTATGTGCAGTGCAGTCTACACTATTCCGAAAGGCTTGAAGCAAATCAACGAGCATTGCGCCTTTTTTTTATTTTTAATCATTAAAAGCAAAAAGAATTTTCATAAAGAACTTTTTTTGATAGAAACTTTAATAGCAAAAAGAATTATCATAAAGTAAAATAAATAAGTAATTAGAAACAAAATAAAATAAAATGAATAAGTTTTTTGTTGTAAGTAGAAACAAAACAAAATAAATATAGCAAAAAAGAAAACAAAAAAACTAAATACAGCAAAAAGAATTTTCATAAAGAACTACCGGCACTAATAGAAAGTTTATATTTTTTCTAAATCTAATGGCACTAACAGACAGTTTATAATTTTGCTGACCTAAAAGCAAAAAGAATTAAAAAATAAAGCACAAAACAAAAGAAAATAAATAATGCAAAAAACAGAACCAAAAAACTGGATTTTTTTTTTAAAAACTGCCACCTATTGGGCCACCACGGCCTGAATACGACTAGAAACCCAACCTGGGCCAGGATTCAGGCCCGCAGAAGGCCCAATAGGCCCACAGACAGCACAGTGTGACATTAGGCCTGTAAGCCTGCATTTGAGAGGAGCTCGAGAGGGCAGCCGCAGTGGGGCTTATAAACCACTCCGAGCCCCTCTCAACTAGCGAGGTGGGACTAAACTTTTGGCCGCGGGCAGCGCAAGGCCTTTGGTCCCGGTTAGTGGCACCAACCGGGACCAATGCCCCCCCTTTAGTCCCGGTTGGTGCCACCAACCGGGACCAAAGGCCGCCGCTTCCCGCCCTTTGGGCTGCTGAAAAGGGACCTTTGGTCCCGATTGGTGGCACCAACCGGGACTAAAGGGTGGCATTGGTCCCGGTTGCTGGCACCAACCGGGACCAAAGGTGTGCCTATATAAGCCAACACTTGGGAAATTTTCAGATACCTCGCCAGTTGCCCCCGACGCCGCCAGGCTGCCCGTGCTCGCCGTCGCCGCCCGCTCCTCGTCGCCGTCGCCCCACGCCCTTGCCTCGACGGGTCGCCGCCCGGTGCTCGTCGCCGTCGCCCTGCCCCCACGCGCCGCCCCGCCTCGTGCTCCCCTGCTCGCGCGCGCCGTCTCGGCGCCCCGAGCCCCCTGCCGGGCCCGCGCGTGCTCGCCAGCGCCCTCGCCGCCCCCGCCCCGTCCCGCCCCCACGCGCCGGCGCCGTCGCCGCCCCCACCGTCGCCATCGTCCTAGCCGCCCCCGCTGTGAGAGCCGCCGCCCCCGCTCTGTTTTTTTATTAGTTAATTTTTTTTTGATCATATATATATATAATGTATATGTGTATGTATGTGGCTATATGTTTTTGTTCATATGTGGCTATATGTTTTTTCATTTTTATTAGTTTAATTTTTTTGTTCATATGTGATGTATATGTGTATGTGGCTATAATGTATATGTGAACAAAAAATTTTGTATGTATGTAGATGTTCAAAATGTATGAATATATATGTCAAAAATGTTTTTTTGTTCATAGAAAGTTTTTTGTTCATATATAGAAAGTTTTTATATATGACAATGGATATATATTCGATATATATGAGAAATGATGATCCACATGGAAAAGTTTTATATATGCAAAAGTTACAATTTTAGAAAAGTTTTATATATCTAGCTAGGAAGGGAAGAAGAAGAAAAAGAAGGATAGGAAAGAAGAAAATAAGAAGAGGAAAGAAAGAAGAAGAGGAGAGGAAGAAGAGGAGAAATAAATAAGAAGAGGAAAAAAGAAGAAAAAGAAGAGGAGAAGAAGAAAGGAATAGAGGAGAAGAAGAAAGGAATAGAGGAGAAGAAAAAATAGAATTTCTTCTTCTCCTCTATTCCTTTCTTCTTCTTCTCTTTTTTTTTCTTCTTTTTTTTCTTCAATCCTCTCCTCTATTCCTTTCTTCTTCTCCTCTTTTTATTTCTTCTTCGTTTTCTTCTCCCCGATAACATTATTTTCCCGTGTATGTATGTCGTCGTTGTCGATATATATAACTCCCTCCCAGATAACTTCGACATGATGGACGGCCGATATGTATACCTCCTCTCAACCGTGATAACTTATACCACGGGAGCACCCCCCGGCCCTCTCGCTCGACCAAAACTCTCGAGGACACCCAAACCCTAGAAAAAAACGATGTCGGTCTCCTACCCCCTCCCGCCGCGCCCCTACCCTTGAAGCGTTGCCTAGGCCACCCCAAACCCGGAATAAGCTAGGTCTACGTTTGCACTACTATATCCACCTGCTGTCATGTTTGTGTAATAATTGCCATGTTGTAATATTTGCAGAAACAATGGAGCACGGACGAGATGAGCAAGCAGAAGAGGTGTTGGGGGACATAATCTTAGCCGGAGGTGATATCTTGTCGTATCTTAACGACAATGATGGTCTGGACGAACAGGGTGAAGAAGCAGGCTACGGTGATCGAAGAGTGGAGGAGGAAAGACATGATTATGATGGCTCCGGTGACCCAATGCTGGTGCAAGAAGGAGCCCGTGGTGACGGCTCCGGTGACCGAACAGAGTCCGGCCAGGTAAATATATTAGTTAAGCCTGTGCTGACTAGCTAATTGATGCATTCATTGTTTTGGTATGTACACATTAATTAACACTCGTCTTTCTTCTTTTTTCTAGCCCTCCGGATCGAGCACAACTTCGGTAAAGAGACGAGGCCCGAAGAGAAAGTTGCGCTCGGATGAAAGGTTTGAGATCACAGCAATCGCGCGCGACGGCCAACCGATTGAACCCCTCCGGACAAAGGATGCTTTTGCTGCTCAGTGCGGGGTTCTAGTTAGGGACAAGATCCCGATCAGCATCCACCAATGGTATAAGCCTAAGAAGGAAGACCCTGAGGTGTCTTATGTCAATGATATGCAGAAAGATGATCTTTGGACTGAGCTGAAGGCAAATTTCACCCTACCACCAGAGGAGGATCCGGAGAAGCCAGTTATAGAGCAATTAATCAAGTCTCATGCTCTTAAGAAGATGGCAGACCTATTCAGGAGGTGGAAGAATGAGCTGAGAACGTTTGTCGACAAAGAAGAGACACCAGAATTCATCGGCCGGTATGAGAAGATCAGAGATCACTGGCCCGCATTTGTGGCCCACAAGACATCGGAAAAGAGTAAGAAGATGTCAGCGACAAACAAGAAGAATGCTGCGAAGAAGAAGCTTCACCATCGCACGGGGTCAGGTGGCTACCTCAAAGCCCGGCCTAAGTGGGCCAAGTCTGAGAGGGATCTGCTTGATAAAGGGATCGAACCAGAGACAATGAACTGGCCAGACCGTTGCCGGACTTGGTTCTTCGGGGCTGGCGGAACCTTGGACCCTGTATCAGGGAGGTGTCGTTGGACGGACGAGCAACTTGCAATACCCGTCAAGAAGCTTAAGCACTATATCGATGCAGCGCAGCAAGGGACGTTCGTTCCAGACAGAGAGAACGACGAGCTCACAATGGCCCTCGGGAATCCTGAGCACCCTGGACGGACACGAGGCACGCCAGGCTCCGTTCCGTGGAAGGCTGGTTTTCCGGACGCGGGCGTTACAAAACCCAGGAGAGGAGGAAAAAAGTGGAGCAGATCCAAATTCAGAAGCTGCACGAAAGGGTTCAAGCGCTAGAGGAACGAGACGGCAATCGAGATGCCGAAACTGCCCCCGAAGCTACACCGCCATCTCAGCGGAGAAGCAGCGTGGCTTCCACCGAGCTGCCTCAGCTGGAGCATGCGGCTCCTGCTAGCTACCCCGTGGATGCTATCACGGAGTCTCAACGTTGCCACCTTATGGCGGAATGGCAGAACTTGAAAGTGAAGGCGGCTGTTGGCTTTGTTTTACCTACTGAACCCGGCGTAACCTACCACTGCCGGCCGATTCCAGAAGGATATGCTAGGGTGATGGTGGATGAAATAACGGAGGGATTTGAGGAGCTCCAACTTGACCACCTTACCGGTGAAGGGGAGACTCGGCTGGGTTCTGCTCTGAAGACTCCATGCCTATGGCGGAAGGAGCTCAACAAGCTTCCTAACTGGACGGCTCCGGCGAGTAAGGGCACTCCGCCTCCTCCTCCGCCTCCTCCTCCGGCGAGTGATCAGGGCACTCAGCCTCCTTCTCGGCGCGTGGCGGCACTCCGCCTCCTTCTCCGCCAGCGCCGGCGCGCCAGAGCAGCCAGCCTCCTCCTTCTCCGCCTCGTCAGCAAGGGCGGAAGAGACCCGCCGCCGCTGCGGCTGCTCCGGCGCGTCGTAGTCCTTCTCCTCCGCCTCGTAAGCAAGGAAAGAAGACAGCCGCAGCCGCTCCGTCTGCTCTGCCGGCGTCTAGCAGTACAGCTGCCAGAGGCGGGAGGCAATACAGATTCCGTCCTTCTCTGAAGACTCAAGAGAAGTTACCATACGAGAGGACCGAGGAGGAGAACGCGAAGATCGTGCGAGCCGAAGTGAAGAACTTCTTTGAAGGGGTGAAAGCAAAGAAACATCCACCTCCGGAGGAGAAGGTAGATCCGGTGAAAGCAAAGCGCACTCTGGCTGCCCTGACAAAACCACCAAAGTCTCCGCCGAGAGGAAACTATGAGCGCGTTCTTGCAAAGACATATGCCGAAGCGGAGCGGTCGGGAAGTACTGTCAGTGATAAAAGGATGAAAGAACGACGAGCTGGGAAAAAATTGCCCAGCTCGGCGAACAAGCGAACCAATCGTGCCCCCCGCTCAAGGTGTCAAAAGACATCGTCGCTAATGATCCGAGTATGGTGTCCGGTTATAGCAATCTTGGAGATTACCTGCCCGACGATGTACATTATGAAATCATGGAGGTGGACGAACACAAATACCATTACGAGAAGCCTCTCGTCAAAGATGAAAGATCTCTAAGCACGATGATGCGAAGACTACATGATTGGTACATGAAAACCTGCAGAGAGTCTGATGGGATGAGTACTTTGACGCTGAGAGTTAAACCGGAGCATGACCTCGTTGGAATTGAACTGCTGAATGTTCCATTTGAGGATTTCTTCCAGTTTTACAATCAAAAGGCCCTCGATAAAACAACGATCACTTGCTACTGTCTGTAAGTAGTACTACTTCTGTCATTAAGTCTCTCTATATAGGTCAGCTCTTTCATTGCATGTATTTATACTTATCCTCACTATATTATGCAGATTGAAGATCGCCGAATGGAAGAAAAGACAAATCGGTGATATTGGGTTCATTAACACAAATCTCATAGATTCATATACGGTTGAAAAACATCCCAAAGAAGCCGAGGCCAACTTGCTACAATCGTTGGTATTAAATCAAAACAAAGATATAATACTCTTTCCTTACAACTTCAAGTGAGTGTTACTGTCTTGTGCATATTCGGTTTCCCTTATTAGTCCAGGTTATGGTAATGTAATTGATGACTTATGCATGCATGCGCAGCTTCCACTATATTCTCCTAGAGATTAAGCTTGAGCCGGGAGTAGTAACTGTCTTAGACTCGAGACGAAAAGATCCCCAGGACTATGCGAACATGACTCAAATGCTCGAGAAGTAAGTTAAATCGATCATTATCCACCATATCAGCAACTTTGTTCATTTCCTGATATCAAGTAATTGTTTTCTTTGTCTGGCAGGGTTTAGAGAAAATTCACCTCAAAAGCTCCGGGACTACCGAAGAAGCTGCAATTTAATCACCCGAAAGTAAGTACTATAGTAGCATGTTCCGCGCATCTCCTAGTGATTCAAGCGCTAGTTTCATCAATACCATTTAGCATGCTTGCTTATCAGTTTGATTGACCTCTATTTCTTGTAAAGTGGTTGTGGCAGGAACCCGGGAATAATTACTGTGGATACTACGTTTGCGAGTCCACCCGCTACACGACCTGTGAGCGGGGCTACACTGAAGAACAATATGAAGTGCGTAAGCAATAATATTCACAATTTTATTTTATTACCATCATTTGTGTTGAGTTTCATTTATTCATATATATATGTATTGACCCCCTTCTTCAAATTAGATGTTTCGGAAGCGGGATGAACTCCTAGCAGAAGATCGTATGCGAGGAATTCAAGAGGAATTGGCGGCATTCTTCCTTGACCACGTGATCGCTGAAAACGGAGAATACTATGTGGACCCTGTGTTCCTACAATTTAATTAGGAGATTGTATTGTAAGAGATAATTATTGTATATATGTAGCCGGTAGTGTCGGATAGATATACGAGAACTTGTTGTTCGACCAATATCTCGGAGAAGGAGAGGTGGTCGATATCACTTCCCTCTGTATGCATATGTTCATGACGATCTTCTGTTTCCTTCATTTGATTACTAGCTAGCGTGTCTACTCCTCTCCATACGTATATAGTACGTAGCGTCGACCAAGCACGGAGATAAGAGAGGACACTTCTCTCTATTAATTAGCTAGCTAACACAATATATGAAACACCTAAATTAATCCCCCAAAACCCCTAAACCACCCCTTTAAAAAAAACAAAAACCTCAGCTCCTGCCAGCTGCTGACGCGTGGATGCCTATTGGTCCCGGTTGGTGACACCAACCGGGACAAAAGGCCCTGCCTATTGGTCCCGGTTGGTGGCACCAACCGGGACCAAAGGCCCTCCTGCCTGGGCTCCCCGCACCGGCCACGTGGACGGCCTTTAGTCCCAGTTCGTGTAAGAACCGGGACTAAAGGGCTAGGGCATTAGTAACGACCCTTTAGTCCCGGTTCCAGAACCGGGACTAAAGGCCCTTATGAACCGGGGTAAAAGCCCCTTTTCCTACTAGTGATACTCCTTCCGTTCCAAAATAGATGACCCAACTTTGTACTAAAGTTAGTACAAAGTTGGGTCATCTATTTTGGAACGGAGGGAATCTATAAAACGGGGCGGAAGCCTTTTTCAATAGAAGAACCGACACAAAGAGTGTGTATGTTACAAAGGGAAACTGGGTTATTCTACTTTAACATCCGTCTCAGTGGGTGTTCCAAGATTTTTCATTGTCGGGAATTTACACCGACGGAAACTACCCAGCTCTTCCAGAAAGTAGTTCGCAGGATCATATACATCGCTAACCAAACTATCAGCGCAAAGAGAATATGTTGCTGAATTCGCCAGGCTTTTAGGAAACAACATTGAATCATGAAAGATTATGCATGCATAGCTAGCCATCACGAGAATGTTTTGACTATCATCAAAAAAGAGCTGCGGTATTAGCTTGAACCGAAATGGTTACTTACCCCGCCATATACATGCCATCAGCGTGTGAACAGCCGAAGATCATGCATAGCTACCAAACACAAGAATTAATGCTACTCCTCATGAGCTACACACTATCCAGCAGTATCATGCGTATCGTGCTACTAATGCATCCGATGTTTTGATCATTGCCCACCATATGTTTCTATATATCTCTAGACCATATGCATATTTTCTGATGGTGTTCCTTCTGTTGGTCATAAAGTTACGGGTGTACACTCGTTACTGAACTTTTAATGTGTTTCCTTGCTAATGGTTTGAGATTTTAGAAGAAACTGAAAGAGAACTTGGACAACTGTTCATTTTGCGGTCCCTGTACGTATGCCCACTCAGAGACAAGTAAATTTTGATAGGAAAATGCTCCGTTGTAAATCCAGCACATGTCCCATTGGGAAGCGCGCCAGGAACCGTGCATCCTGAGTAAATTATGAGAGACATTTCAATGACTTGAGTAGGTCAACGGACCTCTGAGCTGGGAGACGATGGTGTCTCACCGCCCAAGCCACTCCGGGGCCAAGGTGCAGGGACAGCCGACATGGCAGTATGGTAGAAACCGATCAACAGTGTCAACTACAAGTGATGTGTCGTCTATTGTAGCGAAGGCCCTAATGCCAGCTAGTTGTTATGATTCCGACACTTGTAAAAAATTGTAATGGATAATATATTAATATGAAGTTGATACCAAGCCTCCACAATAACAAAATATCAAGACTCGGTCAAGACATATAGAATGCACATAACCAAATTATTAAAAAGCAGAAAAGGAAAAATCCCACCACTATCTTTCGCCTAGGTGGGCGCAGGACTCCCTGCCGGGGCAGAGGCGTCGGGCAGGTGTGGGGCCTGACCTGGCGGATGCGGCCCGGAGACTGGTCGTGGCACGGTGGCTACGTCCTAGGGCGGTGACCGGTGTCCAGATCTAGATCCGAGCGCTTCGGGACATTCTGGATGGCTTCACTCGTCAGCTTGGCAGGGCAGCGATGCGGGCATGTGGGGGCTTCAACGGCGTGGCGCCGGGGTCCTGCAAACGCCGCGATGTGGTGGTGTTGCCCTCCTTCTCCTGGATGTGGACCGACGGTACGCGAGGCTGGGCAGGTGCCGTTGTTGCCGGGCCCACGTGGAATAGGTGAGGTTCATATCTAGGGTCCGTGCTCGGGCGGGCCAGTTCAGGACCCGGGGCGGATCGGAGCCTGTGCTTCGGGTAGATGTGGTCGGGCATGGCCTAGGATTTGCTCAGGGGTGGTGCTTGTTCTCTCCTTGTGGGTAAAGTGGTCGGTGGTGGTGTCCATGACATCGTCTGTTCGGTGGGGGGATCAGTGCTGGCGGCCGCGGACATGGCGTCGTGTGCACTCGCCTAGGCCAGGTCTTTGGGCTCGTTCGCCAACGGCCTTCAGCAGTCCCTGAGTCGTGTCCCTCCTAGTCCACATGGATTGGCGGGGATGCGGGTGTGGGTGCTTCCTAAGGTGGAGGTTCCTACCCAAACTTGGGGACTGATGCCGGCATAGGAGTTGAGGACGTCCCTCGGCTCCTCCTAGTGTGGTCGAGCGCACGGGGAAGCAAGCGGAGCATGATGTCTGGCGGCAGGGATGTCGGGGTGGCGGCCTGGAGTGGTGGTCCGCATGGTGGCTCTTCGGCGTACACCAGCATGGCGATGATGGCTTTCCTTCTGGGTTGCGGGGACAACGAAAGGTGTAGCGTAGGGTGGCTCTGGTGTGCTCTCTGTTCTCAAAGGGGCTGCCCTGATCTGGATCTGGGGATTTGACCTCGTCATGCTCATCCCGGCGGCCTCGTGGTGACACGCATGAGTTATCGAGCGAAAGCTCCGCGCCTTGGCCCAGACGACCTGCCCCGCCGTGCCCGGACGAAGAGGCTCAGGGGCCGCCGCCCCGGATCCAAAACCCTCCGCCCCAAATAAGGTAGAGTAGATCCAGCCTGCCGCCACGGCCGCCACTGCGTCGTGGGCTAGATCTGTGGCGCGCCGCCATCGATCGGGGCCTCATCCTCGAGATCGAGGATCCCGCGCATCCCGAGCCCGGAGTGAGAGGGCGATGGCTCCGCCACTGCAGTCGCACGCACGGGCTTAGCCCGGCGCCGACCACTGGCAGCGGCGGAGGGGAGAACGGGAAGTAGGAGGGGGAACGACGGCGGGGGGTTGGGTTTCCTCGGTCTCCCGCGCGGTGGGCTACGGAGGGGGAGGGGACTTTTAAAATCAGACTGGAAGTGATTGTTATCCACAATGTATACAATAGACCGTCATTGTTCTCTGTTGTGAACTTGTGATCGACCAAAGAAAATCATGCACATCTATCTAAGCAAAGCGAGGAGCATTTAGGTAGTTTAATTAGCAGGTACCTTTGCTTATTTGGGGAGTTTAATTGCATACTTTGACACGGAAATCTGGATTACAGGTGATTCAAACTTAATGACCGCATCAACAACGTATGAGGAATTCCTTCATGCTCTTATTGGATTATGGTCATGCTAGTGAACTCCTCGTGACTTTAGACACCATTCAGCAGCATCACACTTTCTGGGCTGCTAAGTTAACTGAAGTTTCGACTATTGTTCATTCTGCCTCTATATATACTTTAGACCATTTACACCTTTTGTGTTTGTGTTCCTTTGTTGGTCCTCAGGTTATGGAGCAATGCTTTTTTTGTGACTTTGGGTGTCTTTTTTGCTAGTAAGGTGAGATTTTAGAAGAAACTGAAAAAGGAGATGTCAATAGTTAGAGCATGGCCATCGAATTGCTTGAACCAGCTACCCAGCAGGCTAATTAGGCATGGGTGTCAAACCGAACATCTTTTTTTTGGTCGCTCGTAGAGGAGCCCGTTGCTCCACGAGGAAAAGCAAGAAAAAGAAAGCTAGATGAAAGGAAGAAAGCAGATGATCAAGGTGGAAAAAGGTAGCCTCATCTTTGATTATCTAGGTGGATGGGTTGTGGAAGCCATAGCGCATGCCTTTTATTTGGATCGCTTTGTGCATTAAGCTTAGCGTTGACCTGATGATATGAAAATTGTTCGGCGCCCAAAGTGTGTGTAGGCTGAAGCGATAATCTCTGTGCTGTCGATGCACGATTTTATCAAGTACTAGCTCACTCGTATTTCATACGATGAAGTTAGTGGTTGTTCAATTTTTCTTTTACAGGTTACGAATCAATAATTCCGTTTAATTATGATTCCAAAATGCGCTTGTGATCATCCCATGTACTAAAACCCATCCAGTAGCCTTGGCAGGTTTTTTATTCTTTATTGTTTTGGAAGTTGTGAAGAAGCCGTATCAGCACTTGTGAAGACAGAAATCAAGTTTCTTAATGTAGTAAGTGATCAAGAGACACGATCAGCAGAGATGTAATGTTTTCACTTGAAAAGCAAAGTACAATTTCTAGAAAGACATCCTTGATACAACCAACTACAAGTTTGCGTGTTAACAACATAATGGTACATCCAAAAAAAAAAAAGAACTCAACTTATTTAACTCGGAACAGCATCAACTTCAGGAATAACATCAGTTGATTGATGGTTATAAAAAGTCTGAACACCATGAATGATTAAATGTACGCATGGTCTACTTGATCTTTTCTCTGGCTATTTTCTCTGTAAAGGTATATAGCCTTTATATACTTTTGTGTAGATAACTAAGTAGATATTAAGCACAAGATGATAGTTGCAAGAAACAATTATTTACTCCATGTTTCGATTTTGCTTTCAAAGTTTTGTGACAGATCTTTGACATTTTGCGCACTTTCTGCTGCATACCCATAAATAGTTCAGAGTAGCTAAGGATTCATTCATCGCAGCTCAGAGCACAGATATAAGAACATTACAGTCAGAGTACATTAATTAAATTTTGATTCCGACAAGCGAAACAAGTATAATTCATTCGGTCTACCACAGTACAACTGAAAAGCACAGCATTTCTAACAGCCCAAGAACTCTAACGGCGTGCACAAGAAGCCAACGAACAGAATTGAATGTCATCAGGCTAACATCTCAGTATACATCCTGGCATCATAGGTTTTGCGGTAGAAAACAGAGAAAACAATCTGAAAGCACCCATTATTGAGATGAAACAATGGGATGCACACTAGTAGAAAAAGGGTCAAATGTGAAGCACATTAGTGCCGGTTTGAATTTGAGCCGGCACTAATGTTTCCATTAGTGTCGGTTCCAACGGCTAGCCGGGCCGCTCTCATTAGTACCGGTTCGTGGCGAACCTTTAGCACCGGTTCGTGCCAAGAACCGGTACTTAAGAGAGTGGTGGCAGGATGTTGTCAGTCTGGGGCCCCTCCAGCACCTTTAGTACCGGTTCGTGTCACGAACTGGTACTAAAGGTCGTCCTACATAAACCCTTCGTCCACCCGAACTCGCTCTGTTCTTCCCCTTTCCCCTCTCCTCTCTGTTCTTCCCCTCTTCCTCTCGAGCTCATCTCACATTTTGCCCAAAATTTGTCAAGATTTGAAGGCCCCCATCCATTCAAATGATCACAAAGGTTAGGAACTTTGTCCTTTCATCTCACATTGCTAGATTAGCTCTTGCAATGCTTTATATAGTAATTAATTTGTGAGTTTAGTAATTTGTGGGTTGCCTCACCAGAGTCCACCAGTAAAGGTGTGTGGTCAGAAATTCCGCGCGAAAGCATCTGGACCATTACCAAGGGAAATTTCTGTTCCCATTCGACGCTCGCAAGGACTCGATCCAGCTTCTCGAATGTCAGGTTTGGCAAGGTATTAGCCCAGGTGAATTTTCTACCCGAAAGCGCTATCTCTCTTAGATCTAGGCTTTCAATAATGGTATTAAACATGAACGACCACCTGCCATCGAAATTATCATTGTTCTTTTCCTCTCTCCTTCTAATAATGTTGAAATCACCCCCAACCAAGATTGAAAGCTGCTCGGAACCGCAAATTCAAACAAGATCTGCTAAAAACTCCGGTTCGAGTCCGGGCTGCGCGGCACCATATACCGCCACCAGTGCCCAATTAAACCCATCAGCCTTCGACCTAACCCGAAACTTAACTGCGGAATCTCCCATCACTACACTTCGCACTTCCAGCGATTCACATCTAACTCCAAGTAAGATCCCACCCGATCTTCCTCTCGGAGGAAGGCAGTGCCAATCAAAATTGACACCTCCTGATAAAGTACTGAGAAACTGGGGAGAAAAATTATCTCTACCAGTTTCCGAGAGAGCAATAAAATCCAACCTATGCTCGATGGAAGCATCTGCAAGAAACCTTCTTTTAGCCAAGTCTTTCAGACCTCTGTTATTCCAAAAGATTCCTTTCATATTTCGTCATGAATTTTTTTAGTAGTACGGGTCCTAGCACTCCTGCGCACCGCCGAAGCAGGGTAAATCTTTCACTTCCACTTGCGTTTAGGTTTGTTTTGATCCTCCACCCGGTCCTCACAACCGGGCTCCATGGATCTAACTACTTCAGCCTCGAAAGTGTCATCCTCTTCCTCTGACTCAGGAAGGGATGGTGCAAGATCCGCACAAAAATTATTGAGCACCCTGACTCTCAACGCATCTATATCGGAGTCATTCATGGGTTTGGCCGCCGCTAAGTTTTGAATCATTTCTAAGGCGCGTTCCGCTTCCAAATCCAGGATATCATTTACAGAATTAGAGATTTCACTATCATTACTACCTAGTGAAACTCCTAATTGATTTGCATTATTAATAATCTCATTATTAGAAAAATGCAGAATGGAATTAGAGGTGTTGACCGCTGCTGCATGTCGTCAACCTCCGGATGATCCTGGAGGCGGCAGCTCATCCGTCGCCCCTCAGATACCGGATCTGGAATCCCTCCAAAAGCTATGACCTCCTCCCGAGTTGCCTCGCTCGAAGTAAGGCCTCCAGCCTCATCCCCAATACACTGCGGGGCTGCACCCCTCGAAGAAGCAGCAGGAGCCGCCGTAAGCAGCGGTGGGGAGCTCCATGGCCCCATCGACGTCGACCTCAAGCCGACGCCCTGGGACACCGGCGCGCAGGGGGAGGGGAGTGCGTGGGCCGCCTGCCCGTACTCCCCGCCCGCCCCGGCCCTCTGGCTAGAGGGAGTCGCGGGCGCCACAGGTGGTGCGGCCACCCTATCCGCTGGAGGAGAAGAGCGAGCCGAGGCCACCTGCCCAGGACCCCCTGCCCTAGGCACAGCCGCCGTCGCCGGCTCCGTCGCCCGGGATGAGACAACGGTCAGAGCGGGAGAAAGAGGGGCCACCTGCCCAAGTTCCTCCTCCCCTCCCTCGACCGAGGTCATCACAGAGACAATCACCTCCGAGCCCCCGATCACAGGACCATCAGCAGCATCAAAGTCCAGGGTAGGTAGCGTGCTCTCGAGCACGTCATCGGACTCCACCCGGTCACTCCAGAGTCTGGGACGAGCAGAAGCTGGCTCAAACGACCCAAATCTCAGAGTGTTCATTGGCAACGAAGAGGATGGCGCCGTCCCGTCCCCGGGCGCCTGAGAGAGGAACCCCGATCCGTTGGACAACTCTCGTCCAACATCATCCACTGGCGCCTCCTTAGCACCTGAATTATCATCTCCCTTGTGCATGTCTACATCAGTCCCATCAATAGCCTCAGCGAAAAGAGCAGTATCCTCAAACTCAATCTCGAGGTCGAAAACTTCGCCCCTATATGTCCACTTAACCACATCAGGCACGAACTGAATATCCAGAACACTCACCAGCAGTCGGGCCACCCTGTGAGCTCGGGTAAAGGCCATATCCACTCTCTCAGTTTTCCCAACCAAGATACCCAAGCTAGCAATGACCCGAGCATCCTGCATCGGCCTCGAGGGAGCCTCGGAAAAACGTAACCAGACCTGAGTAAGAGGCTTGCCCTTTGGCTCCACCTTCTTCCACTCATGGAACTCCAGGATGCAATCTGTGCCAGGTACTCTGCACAACGGGAAACTCAGAAGTCTCTGCAAATCCTCAACAGAAGGGAAGTCAACCTTATACATGTTGGCCTCGAGACTAACAAGCTCCCACTGGAAATCACCTGGAGCTAACTCCTTAAGCCTTTGCACGATCTGAGCCTCAGAGACATCACTTTTGGTAACTTTCACAACCCTAGTGGTCATGCTCTGGGTCTCCTCTGGGATCTCCCTCGCACTAGGAGACTCAAAAAGCATCAACTCAACACAATACACTCCATAAATGGTGATAGTCGGCATCTGATCCCGCAGAATAGGGCACTCCCCCGTGTCATGTCCAGACTTGAGGCAATAAAGTGACCTCTCTCTCCACAACGGCAGCACAACATCTTCTCCTTTTTACGCGCCCACTTGGAAGCTCTATCCGCGTTAGACTTGTCGGTAGCCCCGACAGCCCCCGTCACCAAGGGCTCCGCCAGCGGTACCTCAGCAGAAGCCAGCGCAGTCACCACTTCCATAGCCTGCCCGGATAGCTTCGGCGCCTGACCGGAAGCATCGACCTCCGAGGATGCCGTCGGCTCCACCACAGCAGCCGGTGGAGGTTGGTGGTAACGGTTCCTACCACCGCGCCCACCGCGACCAGCACGATGACCTCGGTAGCTGCCTCGCTGCCTATAATCAGGGCCAGACGCCCCCTCGACAAAACCTCCCGGAGGGCCGTAGAAAGGTCGTTCCGCTAACCCATCACTCTGCCATGCGTAGTCACGCCCGCCACCCGCGGACGATGAGCCACGATGTTGGCCATCCCCGTAAGCATTATAGCCATCATCACCCTACTGTCCTCGGGGTTGTCCATTACCGCCGCGGTTAGCCGGTGCACGAGTAGCATCCGCACCTCGCTCGCCCGCCACATGTTGCACAGGCGTAATCTGTGCTAGCACAACACGCTTCTGAGGCGGCCTAGCAACGTAATGTGGTGGTGGCGCGGCTTGCGGCTGCTGACCCGTCACCAAAGCATGCTTGCGAGGTGCTTCCATGGCCGCACTGGGCGTCGGCGGTCTTTGCTGAGAAATACCGCGCCCCAACTGGCGTATGCGGCGGCTGGGAAGAAGTTCCCCGGGATGCGACACCGTCTGAAGATCGATAACGTGGAACTGAGCGAGGAAACTGACAAGCTGGTCGATTCCATCTGTGTTGATTGATTAGTTGTTTTGCCACTAGTGCAAAACCGGGATGTATCACCGGTTTGTAAGGGCCTTTAGTGCCGGTTCCCCAACTGGCACTAAAGAGTGAGGACTTAAGGTCCCCCCCTTTAGTACCGGTTCGGCACGAACCGCCATTAAAGTGCACCCACATGGCACGAGCCAGCGCCGGGGGCGGGGAGCCCTTTAGTACCGGTTGGTAACACCAACCGGTACTACAATATTTGAGGGGGTTTTGGTTTTATTTGTTATTTTTCCTTTAATTTTGTGTTTTCCATTTAATTCTTTTTTGTTTGCTGGTATTTTACGATACTACATATCGTACACGTTATGCATATATATAAATAGAATTTCTCATAGAATCGATCATATATCATCGAATGTCTCACAACCACCATTATTCACACATACACATGCATGTATATATATATATATATATATATATATATATATATATATATATATATATATATAGACACAATTAGGTATATATACAATTTCTCCTACATGTTGCCTTGGTGCCTTGGGAGCACGATGAAAATTGGGAGTGGTTCATGGGGGCAGTAGCGGGTAATAGTATTCTCCTTTGGGATCTATGACCTGGTCGAGCAAAAATCCCGCTATTTCTTCTTGAAGTGCTCGTATGCGCTCCATTGGTAGGAGCTTCTCCCGCACGTCTTTGAACTGTTAAGAAGGAGATCAATATGCATGCATGTGTATTAGTTGTGTGACTAGATATCGATAATCATGTAAAAATTGTGAATAGTGTTATGTCAAACGTACCCATTGCTGTCTATCAGATTTGCTTCTTTCGGACGCCATCATGCAAATGTTCTCGCAAACGTAGAATGCACACACATCAGTCCCCGGCGCCTGCTTCAGGGCCTTTATGAGAATTGAATTTAATCAGGTAATAATTACTCAAGCATGATAAATAATTAATGGTATTGAAACAAGAATTAAAGAGATGGTAGCTAGCTAGCTAGTACTAATTAATTACTTACCTTGGGTTGATACCAAAACAGCTTTTCTGCCCATTTGCCTGGAGTCACATTGATGAACTTTGCCCAAGCCCTGCCCGCCGGCAAAGAAAATTAATAAAGGGCTTATTAAATAGTTCATATCAGGAAATGACGAACTAAATGTTGGGGAACGTAGCAGAAATTCAAAATTTTCTACGCATCACCAAGATCAATCTATGGAGTCATCTAGCAACGAGAGAGAGGAGTGCATCTTCATACCCTTGTAGATCGCGAGCGGAAGCGTTCAAGAGAACGGGGTTGATGGAGTCGTACTCGTCGTGATCCAAATCACCGATGATCCTAGCGCCGAACGGACGGCACCTCCGCGTTCAACACACGTACGGAGCAGCGACGTCTCCTCCTTCTTGATCCAGCAAGGGGGGAGGTGAGGTTGATGGAGATCCAGCATCACGACGGCGTGGTGGTGGAAGTAGCGGGATCCCGGCAGGGCTTCGCAAGCGCAAGCGGGGAGGAAGAGGTGTTACGGGAGGGAGAGGGAGGCGCCAGGGCTTAGGTATTGCTGCCCTCCCTTCCCCCCACTATATATAGGGCCAAGGGAGAGGAGGGGGGCGCAGCCTTGGCCCTTCCTCCAAGGAAGGGTGCGGCCAGGGAGGAGTCCTTCCCCCCCCCCCCAAGGCACCTCGGAGGTGCCTTCCCCCTTTAGGACTCTCCCTTTTCCTTATCTCTTGGCGCATGGGCCTCTTGGGGCTGGTGCCCTTGGCCCATATAGGCCAAGGCGCACCCCCTACAGCCCATGTGGCTCCCCCGGGGCTGGTGGACCCCCTTGGTGGACCCCCGGACCCCTTTCGGCACTCCCGGTACAATACCGATAAAGTGCGAAACTTTTCCGGCGACCAAAATAAGACTTCCCATATATAAATCTTTACCTCCGGACCATTCCGGAACTCCTCGTGACGTCCGGGATCTCATCCGGGACTCCGAACAACTTTCGGGTTACCGCATACTAATATCTCTACAACCCTAGCGTCACCGAACCTTAAGTGTGTAGACCCTACGGGTTCGGGAGACATGCAGACATGACCGAGACGACTCTCCGGTCAATAACCAACAGCGGGATCTGGATACCCATGTTGGCTCCCACATGCTCCTCGATGATCTCATCAGATGAACCACGATGTCGAGGATTCAATCAATCCCGTATCCAATTCCCTTTGTCAATTGGTATGGTACTTGCCCGAGATTCGATCGTCGGTATCCCGATACCTTGTTCAATCTCGTTACCGGCAAGTCTCTTTACTCGTTCCGTAACACATCATCCCGTGATCAACTCCTTGGTCACATTGTGCACATTATGATGATGTCCTACCGAGTGGGCCCAGAGATACCTCTCCGTTTAGACGGAGTGACAAATCCCAGTCTAGATTCGTGCCAACCCAACAGACACTTTCGGAGATACCTGTAGTGCACCTTTATAGCCACCCAGTTACGTTGCGACGTTTGGTACACCCAAAGTATTCCTAGGTATCCGGGAGTTGCACAATCTCATGGTCTAAGGAAATGATACTTGACATTAGAAAAGCTCTGAGCAAACGAACTACACGATCTTGTGCTAGGCTTAGGATTGGGTCTTGTCCATCACATCATTCTCCTAATGATGTGATCCCGTTATCAACGACATCTAATGTCCATGGTCAGGTAACCGTAACCATCTATTGATCAACGAGCCAGTCAACTAGAGGCTTACTAGGGACATGGTGTTGTCTATGTATCCACACATGTATCTGAGTTTCCTATCAACACAATTCTAGCATGGATAATAAACGATTATCATGAACAAGGAAATATAATAATAACCAATTTATTATTGCCTCTAGGGCATATTTCCAACACTAAATAGGCCGAGATATAGTTAATAATGATTGAAATTACCTGTTGACTATCCCCTTCAAGATGGTGTAGTCACTTTCTTTTTTAAGTAGTGAGTCCACTACTTCAACTTTTCCTTCTTCAAGTTTAATGTCTAACAAGATCCAGTGGTAACTGCATGCGCACACGTTTGCATGTCTTAATTAAGCGCGCATGTGCATAACACTAATCAACTACCCTAGACCCTATACACTTAATTATTAACATCTAGCTAGCTAGTAAGCAAAAACAGAATTTGTAGTACAAGACAGTGTGACTCACAGGAAGTTGTAAGGAAGTAGTATATCTTCATTGGTATTGAGGCGCTTCGAGAACTCTAGCATTTTATTCTCTACATCTTGTTTATACCATTCCAATTTCCATGTGTATTCATTAACGGTATTTGGGTCAATGAACCCAATGCCATAGCGTCCAAGTTTTTTCATTTCATAGATCTTCATCCTGCATAATACCACAGAAAAGAATATAGTGAGGATAATTATAGGTAATGATCGATCAATAAGCACTAAAGCTAGCTTGAGACTTAATTAAAGTACAGAAAGAAATCACTTACAAACAATAGCAACTGACGAGGGATTTGTCGAGTGCATCTTGATTGAATAACTGAAATAGTTCTGAATACTCAACGGACAGAGCTAGCTTATGGAAGTAATGCTCTTCCTTGACTTTCACCATGAGGGACTCTCGATTGGAACTCTTGGTAATGTTCATGTACCGATTATGCAATTCATACATTCTCATTGGGAGGTTCTTGACCTCCTCGGGCTCGACCAAAGGTTGGCCGCGGACATATTTCCGTGTTATTTCCTCCTCTCTAAGCGGAGACATGGGCTCGATTTCGAGGAGTTGTCCAACCCTGATACCGAGCATTTTAGCCTGGCTTATATGCTCCTCGGTTATTACCAGATTGCCCAGCTGGGGAACGGTTTGCCCACAATAATATAGGCCGCCGGTACTCTCATATGTTGTTGGCACAACAAGCGGGGGGATCGATTGCGCCGCCTGTTCTCCCAGCTGGGGAACGGTTTTCCCGCATTTTTTGCCAGCTGCTTGTTGGCTCGAGCTCGAGCTCGCTTCCTTCTGTAGTCGTGCTCGATGTGCCTTCCTGATTTGGCGCTCATAGTCTGAGTCAACAGGCTTGGGAGCTGGTGGTCTAGCCATATGAATGAAGTGGTCAATCTTTTCCTCAAGCACTTTCTCCCTTGGCGGCGGTGCCGGTTTCAGTCCAAAATGGGCGTCCAGTTGGGCCTGCACTATGGCTGCGTTTTGCTCCTCGGTCATGTCGTAAGGCCTCTGAGGAAGAGGAGCGAGGCTTGGACCATATTTATATCGCTTGCCTCCGCATGTACCTCCTGTACTACCTCGACTCGTACCGCTACGCACCATAGCTGCGGCGGCTCTCTTCTGCGATTGCTGAGGCGGCGGAGACAGCTGACGTGGCTGAGTTGGAGCAGGAGTATGCTCACGCATTGTTGGACTTGGAGGAGCGGGAGTCCGGTAACACGGTGGCAGACTTTGAGGAGGAGTCGGCTCACGCGTTTATGGACTTCGAGGAGGAGTCTGCTGACATGGTGGCGGACTTCGAGGAGGAGTCGGCTCACGCGTTCGTGGACTTGGAGGAGCGGGAGTCTGCTGACTGGGTGGCGGACTTCGAGGAGGAGTCGGCTGACGCGATGTCGGTGGCCTTCGAAAGATGATGCAATCCTTTCTCCATATGATGATACGATGTATGGCCTCTCCTAGTGTGTACTCGTCGTCACCTCCATGAATGTCAAGCTCTGGCACCAAATATTGGTCCACCACCTCATCAACCAAGACACGAGCATAGCCCGCTGGAATCAGGTTGCAATGGAGGTTGCTTCAGGGGGATTTATAAAAGCAACGGCCTCTGCCACCTTCATGGATATGTTCTTCATTTTGAAGTGTAGCTCACAGTTAGTGTTCTCCATGATGTCATCACATGGTATCTATCCAGCAGTGCGTCGCCCGGGGCAGAACCCATGCTGCTTCTCGGCATGGATGGGACGGTGCTATCCAATGCTGGATCATCTGCTAGCTGCTGCCGCTGCTGAGACCCCCTTTCCTGGCTAAGTGAGTCGATCTGCTGCTGCTGCCACTGGATTATTAGTGCCAAGTCCACGTGCACTGATTCTAGGCCTTGAAGGCGTTCTGCTTCCTGCTTCCTCTGCTCCTCCTCCAGCTTCCTCTTCTTCTCCTCCTCCATCTTCCTTCTTGCATGGCTTCTGTAGTCGTCTTTCCAGTCCGAAAAGCCCTCATACCAGGGAATAACACCCTTGCCTCGTGTTCTTCCCGGGTGTTTTGGATTTCCCAGGGCGCGCGTAAGCTCGTCGTTCTCTCTGTTGGGGGTGAACACCCCCGTTCGAGCATCTTCTATTGCTTGAAGTAACTTCTCTTCGGCTCCTTTTAGACTTGCCTTCTTCGATACCAGGCATGTCTTCGGGTCCAACGCCCCCCATGCGCATAGAACCAAGTTCTGCACCTGGGGGGCCACCTCCTAGTAACTGGAGTGACCCCTGCATCCAGCATCTCTTGCTCAGACTTATCCCACTTAGGCATTGCCACCGCGTAGCCACCTGGCCCCAGCCTATGGAACTGCGTCTTTTTTGCGGCATTGGCCTTGTTTTTACTCGACCGTTCCTTAGATAATTCTGATTCCTTACACGAAAGCGGGCCAATGTTCTCTTTGCTTCTCCAGTGTTCCCTTGACTTCTGGAGTCTTTCTTTCTGCAGCGACGTAGTTGGCCCATACAGTTTTCTTGTGGGTGTTGAATGCAATTGCCATCTTCCTAAGAGCAGCGTCCTTGACTTTCTGCACATCTACATCAGTGAAATGATCTGGTAGGGTGAAATGTTCCATCAGAGATTCCCAAAGCATTTTTTTGCTCTGTCGTCGACCCAAGTAACATCTGGACGTTTATTTTTTGGCTCTTTCCATTCTTGAATGGAGATCGGGAGTTGGTCCTTCACAAGAACTCCGCACTGACGAACGAACTTGTTCGCAATGTTCTTAGGCGTGAGGGGTTCGCCATTAGCTTTGATGGAATCGATGTTGTACTTTACACCCTCCTTCAACTTTTTGCTCGGGCCTCGCTTTGTCCTGCTGTCTGTAGAAGCAGATTTGCTCAATCCGGAGGGCTGAAAGAAGAAAGATCGATTCGTTAATATATCTTCAAATCAAAAAAAACATGTGATGATCACCAGATGCCTGCTTATATAAATATACCTCGCTGGTAGTCTTTGTTATTTCAAGATCAACATTGTCTGCGTCATCATAATCATAATCATAATCATAGTTCATGACTTCATCAGCTCGGTCGTCGAGATCGAATATCTTATCATCACCCTCCCCGGTATTGTTCAGATATTGGGAGCTGTCATCTGCTTCATTCAGATCATCTGGCCTGCGAGGGCTGCGTATGATCTCGAACAGGGCCTCTTCTCCCTCTCTGCCGGTATTGTCCGCCATAGATTTTATTTAACCAATCCAGAAGAAATATAAAACAATTTAGTATTCAAATTACAATGCATGGATGCAATCAATAAGGAAAAACTGAATCATATAGTACATAATATGCATCGTCTCGAATAATATATAATCTCGAATACATCGTCTCGAATAATATATAATCTCGAATACATCGTCTCGAATAATATATAATCTCGAATACATCGTCTCTAATAATATATATAATCTCGAATACATCACTGGCTAGGTAGCTAATAAATATCGAATACTACAGAAGAATCTAGGCCACTCGCGGTTCCTGGGGCGCGGGCGGTGGACACCCAAAGAGAAGGAACCATTGCAGGATCATATCTCCGGTCATCTGCTCAAAGAACCTGCCAGGTATTGGAGAACCTGACGTCCATGGCAGTCATGTAGCGATGGACGTGCTCGTCCTCCTCCCTGACACGGCGACGCACCACCTCCGGCGGGGCCGGCTCCATCTGCACCGAATGTGGCCCACGCGAACGCCACCAAAGGAGATCAGGGTCGACGACGGGACCCGCGGCCGGGTTCCTCACCAAGCGGCGTGCCCCTGCAGGTATCACCTCCCAGTGCCAGCCCGGCGGAGCCCAGTCCCGGACATGGATCAGCCGGACGTTGTCGCGAACGGGTCGACGGCGAGGATGCGGGCCGGGCATCGTCGAGAACAAATACTATATGCCCGCAAAAAGTAACATTTTTTAAATGATTGGATTGTGATAACTAAAATTCTATATGCAAATTCTAAAATTTTCTATAACTAAAATTATAAGAAACTAAAAAAACATCGATCATCGTCTAACAATTTGACATTAATCTAATTCATCTAGCTAAAACTAATTCTAAAATTTCTAACATTTCTATAACATTTCTAATATTTCTATAACTAAAAAACAGAAAAATTGCTAACATTTCTATAAATATTTCTATAACTAAAAAATAGAAAAATTTATAACATTTCGATATAACTAACATTTCTATAACATTTCTAATATTTATATAACTAAAAAACAGAAAAATTTCCATAACTAAAAAACTAAAAAACAATGTGTGTGTGTGTGGACATGGTAGCCGGGGCAGGAGCTCACCGGCGAGGCAAGGCAACGGGGGGCACTGACGACGGGGATGGCGACGACGGGGACGGGGACGGCCGGGGCGGCGACGACGGGGATGGGGCCGGGAACGGGGCGTCGACGGGGGCAACGATGGGGGCGGCGACGGGGGGGCGGCGGGCGACGGGGCAGAGGAGAAGAAGCATATGAGAAACTGAATTTTTTGAAGTGTTTTCTAATATAGGATGGGCCTTTAGTACCGGTTGGAGCCACCGACCAGTACTAAAGGTCAATATTGGCCAGGCCAAGCGGCGGGAAGCGCCCCCCTTTAGTACCCGGTGGTGGCTCCAACCGGTACTAAAGACCCACCCTTTAGTACCGGTTGGAGCCAGGACCCGGTACTAAAGGGCGTGCGCTGGCGCAGGTGCGGTGCGGCATGTTTAGTCCCACCTCGCTAGCCGAGGGGCGTCCCCACTGGTTTATAAGCCCCAGTGCGGTAGCTCTCTCGAGCTCCTCTCCAAAGCAGGCCTACTGGGCCTACCTGTTCTGTGCTGCCATGTGGCCCTACTTGGCCTTTGCGGGCCTGCATCCTGGCCCAACAACAGGTTGAGTTTCTAGTCGTATGCAGGCCGTTGTGGCGCAGTAGGCGGGCTTTTTTATTTTCTTATTATTTTTGTTTTATTTATTTTTGAGTTGTTTTTGCTGTATTTAGAGTTTCTTTGTGAATATTTTTTCTTTAGGTACAAAAAATTACAAACTTTCTGTTAGTGCCGGTAGTTTTCAAATTTGAATAGTTTAAATTTTGAATTATTTAAAAATTGTGTGAATCACTAGTTTGTGAATAACTTAACTTTCAAAACAGATTTTCCAGTGATTCTTTTTTCTTATGTTTAATATTAGTGTGTTTTATCCTTATATTCAATTTGGTAATGCTTAGGTTATTTAAAAAATGAAATGTCTTTGTAACAGATGAGTTTTCGTCTGAAACCCTCATACTTCGACAAAGATTGTCCATCTTGTACACGAAGTGCATCCAGTTTTTGCCGTAACCCTCTCTACTTTTTTGCACATGCTACGTGGGTGAAATTATGATACCATGCGAACTGTCAACCTTTTCGGAGTTTATTTGAAGTGCTTTTCAATTTCAGGGATTTTTAGCTGAAAAAATCAGTAAATGCATGAAAGAATTTGTTTGCACATAAAATTTCTTCGCGTTTCAAATGCCAAAACACATAACTACCCTAACTATTACAGAGATTCCCTCCTGGGTGTGAAACACAGAAGAAAGTGATGATAGTGAAGCCGATCACATCCAAGATCGGTGTGAAACTTTTTCTTCGCGTGTGTCCCTTTGCAACGTAACCATGGAAAATCTTCATCATTCAATTGGATGCTTGGGTCAATATTCACTGTGAATGGAGCAATTGCATCAAACTTTTCATAATCTTCTGACATGTCTCTCTTGTCATCCACTCCCACGATGTTTCTCTTCCCAGAAAGAACTATGTGGCGCTTTGGCTCATCATATGATGCATTCGCTTCCTTATCTTTTCTTTTTCTCGGCTAGGTAGACATGTCCTTCACATAGTGTGATGCCCGGATAATTAGGCTACAGTAAAACTCTGCTAATGATGCCATGTCACCTTGATTACTGTTGCTAAACTCGTGTTGGTTCGAAACCGGTTCAAATTTCAAATTCAAATTAAAGTCCAAAACTCAAAGTTTTCAAACATGAAAGCTAAAATGTTCAAAGTGCGGCAAATAATCCCTGAATATTTGTCATGTTGGAACCAACCACTTTTGGATTCCCAAATTGCCCCTGGAAATTTATTCAGTGGCCCAACAGCATGTTAATGAACATTTTAAATTCAAACATGATTCTAAACTCTTCCAAATAACCTCGAACTTTTTATGGCAGTGTCAAAAATTGCAATACAAATTATGAGCCAAGTTTCATATTTTGCATAATCTTTTGATAGCCTAAATAAGTACACACCGTGCCATTTATGAGAAAGCCGAATACATAAAGGCAAAAATAAAAAAATAGGGAGAAGGCCCCCTGGCCCAACGGGGCTAATCGGCCCAGCTGGCCTCCCGAACCAGGTCGGCCCACCTCTCCCTGCTTCCCCCATAACCCCCACTACCCAACCGTAAACCCTAGCCCACTCTCCCGATTCCCCACTCTCCCCCTCTCCCGATCCCGATCTGGATCGGGATATTGCCCCCAACCTCGGGCGCCGACGCCCGAAACTCACCGCTCCCGACGCCGCGATGCCGCCGCCTGGCGCGTCCCGCCGCCACCTCGCCACATAACCATCCTCGTCGCGCCGGACCGTGCCGTCCCCGCCTCTCCCTCGCGCTACTTCCACCCCGAGCTGGACGTCGTCGCCTCGCCGTCCCCGTCGCCATCGCGCACCGTCGCCCTGCTACTCCGGCCCTCCCCAAGCACGCCTTTGCACCTCCACAGGGCTGGTGAACCCCCCTCCGTCCGACTCCCCTCCTGATGCCCCCATTGCGCGTGCGCGCTCCGGCTCGCGTCCTCGTGTTCACCACGGCCGTCCCGACGACCGCGCACGTCCGCCGCGCTCCGCCCGCATACTGGCCACGCACGTCCGCGCCCTGGCCGCAGCTCTCTGCTCCCGCACCCCACTAGCGCACTACGGTCACCACGCGCGCGTTCGATGCCCGCGGCCTCGCGCCTGCAGCTCCGCAGCCCCGCGTGACCTCGCTCGCCCCGTGCGCCCTGCGCCGCACCTGGCCACCACCCCCTCACCTTGCTGTCCCCACTACGGTCAGCTGCGGCCGCCCTGCCGTGGCCGCCGGCCAGCCAGCACGCGCCCGGGTCCGACGACCCGGCGCCCATAGCCCCGTTCGGGTGCCCTAGCCGGGTCCTGGCACCTGAGAACCGCGCCTGAAACCCGCTAAGGCCCCCAGGGGCCTATGACAAGGGGCCCCGCCCCAGAAAGTTTTTATAAAAAAAAAGGAATTAAAATAATAATAGTTATAAAAATATTAATTAATTAATTAATTAATTAACCTAATCACTTATAGTTAACTAATTAATCATGATTAGTTAGTCTAGCCAATGACAAACGGGACCCACGCGTCAGTTTGACCCAGTCAACTGACTGGTTGACTGCTGATGTCGTGCTGACATCATGCTGACGTCATAAATGCATTTTAGGATTAAATTAATTCTGTTAATTCTAGAAAATGATAAAATCCTTTTAAAATTAATATAAAATAAACCGTAGCTCGGATGGAAAAACTTTGTACATGAAAGTTGCTCAGAACGACGAGACGAATCCGGATACACAGCCCGTTCGCCCGCCACACATCCCTAGCATAGTGAACCTGTAACATTTCACCTCCGGTTCATCTGTCCGAAAACGCGAAACACCGAGAATACCTTCCCGGATGTTTCCCCCCTTCGCCGGTATCACCTATCCCTACGTTAGGTCACCCCTAGCACAATGTATCGCCGCGTCTTGCTTTGTGTTACATTTGATTGCTCTGTTATTTATTGTGTTCCCCCTCCGTTACTTCTTTCCGGTAGACTCCGAGACCGCTGCCGATGTTCGTGTGTTCGACTACATCGAAGACGACCCCTCCTTCTTGCCAGAGCAACCAGGCAAGCCCCCCCCTTGATCACCAGATATCACCTATTCTTCTCTATACTGCTTGCATTAGAGTAGTGTAGCATGTTACTGCTTTCCGTTAATCCTATCCTGATGCATAGCCTGTCATTGTTGCTACAGTTGTTACCCTTACCTGCTATCCTACTGCTTAGTATAGGATGCTAGTGTTCCATCAGTGGCCCTACACTCTTGTCCGTCTGCCATGCTATACTACTGGGCCGTGATCACTTCGGGAGGTGATCACGGGTATATACTATATACATTATATACATGACACATGTGGTGAGTAAAGTCGGGTCGGCTCGTTGAGTACCCGCAAGTGATTCTGATGAGGGGGCTGAAAGGATAGGTGGCTCCACCCCGGTAGAGGTGGGCCTGGGTTCCTGACGGCCCCCGACTGTTACTTTGTGACGGAGCGACAGGGCAGGTTGAGACCACCTAGGAGAGAGGTGGGCATGGCCCTGGTCGGCGTTCGCAGATACTTAACACGCTTAACGAGATCTTGGTATTTGATCTGAGTCTGGCCATTTGGTCTATACGCACTAACCATCTACGCGGGAGTAGTTATGGGTATCCCGGCGTCGTGGTATCAGCCGAAGCTCTTTTGACGTTAGAGACGGAGCGGCGCGCGCCGGATTGGACTGGAACGCCACTAGGCTAGGTCTGCTTCCGGCCGCGTACGCAACGTGCAGGTGTGCAATGGGCGATGGGCCCAGACCCCTGCGCGCATAGGGTTTATACCGGCGTGTTGACCTCTCTGTTGAGCCTAGGTGGGGCTGCGACGTGTTGATCTTACGAGGCCGGGCATGACCCAGGAAAGTGTGTCCGGCCAAATGGGATCGAGCGTGTTGGGTTATGTGGTGCACCCCTGCAGGGAAGTTTATCTATTCGAATAGCCCTGTCCCTCGGTAAAAGGACGACCCGGAGTTGTACCTTGACCTTATGACAACTAGAACCGGACACTTAATAAAATACACCCTTCCAAGTGCCAGATACAACCCGGTGATCGCTCTCTAACAGGGCGACGAGGAGGGGATCGCCGGGTAGGATTATGCTATGCGATGCTACTTGGAGGACTTCAATCTACTGTCTTCTACATGCTGCAAGATGGAGATGGCCAGAAGCGTAGTCTTCGACAGGACTAGCTATCCCCCTCTTATTCTGGCATTCTGCAGTTCAGTCCACTGATATGGCCCCTTTACACATATACCCATGCATATGTAGTGTAGCTCCTTGCTTGCGAGTACTTTGGATGAGTACTCACGGTTGCTTTTCTCCCTCTTTTCCCCTTTCTATACCTGATTGTCGCAACCAGATGCTGGAGTCCAGGAGCTAGAGATCCCGAGGATGATTCTACATGGAGTTCGGCTTCGAGGAGTAGTTAGGAGGTCCCAGGCAGGAGGCCTTGCCTTTTCGATCGTTGCTACTTTTGTGCTAGCCTTCTTAAGGCAAACTTGTTTAACTTATGTCTGTACTCAGATATTGTTGCTTCCGCTGACTCGTCTATGATCGAGCACTTGTATTCGAGCCCTCGAGGCCTCTGGCTTGTATTATGATGCTGGTATGACTTATTTATGTATTAGAGTTGTGTTGTGATATCTTCCCGTGAGTCCCTGATCTTGATCATACACATTTGCATGCATGATTAGTGTACGGTCGAAACGGGGGCGTCACAAGTTGGTATCAGAGCCAACTGCCTGTAGGAATCCCCCTTTCCAACTCCTTGGCCGAAGTCGAGTCTAGTCATTGAAAAACTTTTACTGACATGGCTGTGTGGCTTACGGGCCCACGTCGCCATTGGGTGGTACTAGGATCTTTTACTCCTTGTCTATACTCTGGGACTCTGATCTCTCTTCTATTCGGGTTAAGTGAATTTTACTAAATCTAACGTTAGGATCTTGTTATCACTTTCACCCGGAGAGCCTCTTATTACTGATGATCGTCTGCTGCACGTGAAGACCCTGAAGATACTCTCCGCTGATAACCCGAGAACTTGTGTTCATCGCTTTTGCAATTCCCTTTCATCGATAAACTCCTATGGATAACCAAGTATACTCGCCATTCATACGATGTTTCCCAGTTGATCTTGTTATTACAAGATACCTCGAAATTCTCTTTGTTGCTCCGAGAATCCTTTGAGCTTACTGCCTTGTTGTTCCTTGCCACATGAATACCACTATGGATAATTTCTAGCACTCACCGGATATTTTCTCATCCCCAGTTGATTCATGTATTTCACAAAAGTCTTCAAAATACTATTTGGACTTCCGAAATCCTGAGTAGCCTATTGCTCTTGAAATTCTTACTTGCTTGCATTATGGTTAATCCCATAAGTCTATAATCTTATTGGCATCTCTTGTCATTATCATTTTGAGTCCGTTGATTCAATTTGTTGCGAATGCTCGCATTCCTCAGTCGAATCCTAGAATTCATCCTTCCGGCTCAGATGTCATTTGAACAGGAGCTGGTTCTCGACTAATCAAATTACTGTCGATTGTATCCCTAAGGCTATTCAACTTATCCATCCCTAATCAGAGCATTGCTTCGGATCCCTTGATTTGGAAATCATAATTCCTTTGCCTTTGAGCTTTGAATTAGTCAGTTGTTTCTATAATCTGATCTCCTTGCATTCTTCTTCCTCTAGTGGAGTACCGTTGCTCACGTCAGATCCCTTGTGGACCACCAGATCCTTTGTTGGATTTTATCTGACAGCATCCTTCATATTCAATAAGCCTGTGAGCTTTTCCTCGGATACATAATGCCTTTGGCAAATTGTATCCTCTGCTTTGTCAACCATGCTCTACTTTTGAGGTTGTGTTATTTACTCCTGAAGTTTGTAGTATATCTTTCTACGATGCCCCGATGGGTTGAACCTACGCCTTCCCTAATCCGTGTGAACCCGAAAGATTTCACGAGTCATACTTATCTGGTATTGCATCAGGTAAAAACTTTCAACAACTAATGTCATTCTCGAAATACGAGAGGTAAATGAAAGGTTATGCGTTGAACAAGTGGGAGTCGACCATGAACCCTGTGTTCATGCCCATGGACACGATGTATACCTTATCATGGAAGGTTCTCTTAAAACACTTATTCCCTTGTAATAAGTTCATCTGGTATCCGTGGACATGGTTCCGACCATGTTCTCCTTTAAATACCATTTCTCGTACAAGTTTAAGCACTTGTCTTCTGTAAGAGCAATACCCCAGTCCAACCTCTACTTTGGTTTGTCGTCGAGTATTACCCCCTGGTATCTCGAGATTATCACGGAACTTCATAACTACTTATGAGTTCTCCATCAAGTATTACATTCTCATTGATTCCAATTTTTCACGGGCTCCGAGTTATTAATCACGCAAAGACACCGATAACTGAACCGAGTCCGCACTACGGTTCAACAACTCTTAGTAATCTTCTTTAAGTACGAGTTTGTACCCGATCACGCCATTCCTAGCCTGTTTGGCTATATCATTATCTTGATGATTTTAACTGTGCCTGGTCCTTATTCCCGGAGCGCCACTTTCGACGATGAGCTAAGCTTACGTCGATTTTCCTCGTCATATCGTTTCACCCCGAACAACAAACTTGACCCCGAGTTTGTGTAGTATCTGTGGCTCCAATAATCTTTTGTTGCATCAGTCCTTTTGCTTGATGCAGTCGCTGAGCAATTGCTTCTTCATGGATCCCCTCGACAACAAAATGTCGTGATCATCATCAACATTTTGACTCCCGCCAGGATATCAATGGAATTCTTGATGATAGGTGCCATCCTCGTTCCTTGGTAATTTGAGTTACCATCGACAACACCCTTGACTTCCTTTCATCGCGAACTTGTCCACATTATGAATACAACTTGCTCTCCAGCTAGTGTTGTGTTCTGCCTTGAAGTATTACTTTCTTTTCTGTCGAGAACGTTGTGGGGATTGCTCCACCTCTTAGAAATTCTCGGTATGATGATACTTCTCACCATCACCATTCTTTCTTGGTTCTCGTGTTGATTCCAACCGGGGTATCAACAAGTGAACGACGCTGTTTGGGTTCTGTACTTCTAGCAACCCTATTGCTTTGAAGTTAATGGTCGATATTTCATTCTTAGACTATTGGTTATTGAAACACCATTCTGACATCATTCCTACCTAAGCCCATATCTCTATGTAAACACCTCGTTGTACTACTCTGTCAATAAGACCCTGTTACTATTGTTGATGACATTCCGATAGCCACCGATGGACGAGAACCTTGCCTATTGGTCCGCCTCGTTCAACGAGCAGGAAAGTGGTTCTCTTCGTCCCTCGCCCTTGGTACCGACGATGTTGCTGACATATAATTGACAGGCTACCCTCCGACATGCCTTGCTATCATGAGCATGCAAGATGTCACCGCCCTTCCTACTTTAACCACATGGTGGGCCCATAACCCACAGTTCCACAGGATCAAAACCTGACTCTCCTGTACACCCCCTGTTCCCAAGGTTGTTCCTCGCGCGTGGCCTCGTATGTAATTCACGGGCCACCTTCCTAGTGATCTATTTTCGTAACAGACGCAATACTTAATCTCGTTGCTCTGGACCCCTTTCGCACTTGGTTTCAGACATCGAACCATTACCTATCCATTTGAAACTTCTCATGGTACCTTCTTACTTTGCTCTCGATATCTTCTTAAGTTTCAATTCGAGAATTACTTATGCTTCTTCCCCCGAGTTAACCGTCTGATGCTCAATCCTGTTAGAATCTGTCCTTATAGAGTTTTCCCCTCTTAACCTTTCGTAAGTACGGTGGAGTTCCCGAAGAAAGGACGACAACTTTATCATGATGCATTGGAATAAAGAATTGAAGACATCAACGAAAGGGATTAACTTCTTCGAGAAGATCCGTTAGAATATCGTAACCAGAACTTTCCCCCTTACTCCCCACTTAAATCTCGGGACGAGATTTCTTGTAGTGGAGGAGAATTGTGACGCCCGGATAATTAGGCTACAGTAAAACTCTGCTAATGATGCCATGTCACCTTGATTACTGTTGCTAAACTTGCGTTGGTTCGAAACCGGTTCAAATTTCAAATTCAAATTAAAGTCCAAAACTCAAAGTTTTCAAACATGAAAGCTAAAATGTTCAAAGTGCGGACAATAATCCCTGGATATTTGTCATGTTGGAACCAACCACTTTTGGATTCCCAAATTGCACCTGGAAATTTATTCAGTGGCCCAACAGCATGTTAATGAACATTTTAAATTCAAACATGATTCTAAACTCTTCCAAATAACCTCGAACTTTTTATGGCAGTGTCAAAAATTGCAATACAAATTATGAGCCAAGTTTCATATTTTGCATAATCTTTTGATAGCCTAAATAAGTACACACCGTGCCATTTATGAGAAAGCCGAATACATAAAGGCAAAAATAAAAAAATAGGGAGAAGGCCCCCTGGCCCAACGGGGCCAATCGGCCCAGCTGGCCTCCCGAACCAGGCCGGCCCACCTCTCCCTGCTTCCCCCATAACCCCCACTACCCAACCGTAAACCCTAGCCCACTCTCCTGATTCCCCACTCTTCCCATCTCCCGATCCCGATCTGGATCGGGATATTGCCCCCAACCTCGGGTGCCGACGCCCGAAACTCACCGCTCCCGACGCCGCGATGCCGCCGCCTGGCGCGTCCCGCCGCCACCTCGCCACAGAACCGCCCTCGTCGAGCCGGACCGCGCCGTCCCCGCCTCTACCTCGCGCTACTTCCTTCCCGAGATGGACATCGTCGCCTCGCCGTCCCCGTCGCCATCGCGCACCGTCGCCCTGCTACTCCGGCCCTCCCCAAGCACGCCTTTGCACCTCCACAGGGCTGGTGAGCCCCCCTCCGTCCGACTCCCCTCCTGATGCCCCCATTGCGCGTGCGCGCTCCGGCTCGCGTCCTCGTGTTCACCACGGCCGTCCCGACGCCCGCGCACGTCCGCCGCGCTCCGCCCGCATACTGGCCACGCACGTCCGCGCCCTGGCCGCAGCTCTCTACTCCCGCTCCCCCACTAGCGCACTACTGTCACCACGCGCGCGTTCGATGCCCGCGGCCTCGCGCCTGCAGCCCCGCGTGACCTACCTCGCTCCGTGCGCCCTGCGCCGCACCTGGCCACCGCCCCCTCACCTTGCTGTCCCCACTACGGTCAGCTACGGCCGCCCTGCCGTGGCCGCCGGCCAGCCAGCACGCGCCCGGGTCCGACGACCCGGCGCCCACAGCCCCGTTCGGGTGCCCCAGCCGGGTCCTGGCACCTGGGAACCGCGCCCGACACCCGCTAAGGCCCCCAGGGGCCTATGACAAGGGGGCCCCGCCCCAGAAAGTTTTTATAAAAAAAGGAATTAAAAATAATAATAGTTATAAAAATATTAATTAATTAATTAATTAATTAACCTAATCACTTATAGTTAACTAATTAATCATGATTAGTTATTCTAGGCAATGACAAACGGGACCCACGCGTCAGTTTGACCCAGTCAACTGACTGGTTGACTGCTGATGTCGTGCTGACATCATGCTGACGTCATAAATGCATTTTAGGATTAAATTAATTCTTTTAATTCTAGAAAATGATAAAATCCTTTTAAAATTAATATAAAATAAACCGTAGCTCGGATGGAAAAACTTTCTACATGAAAGTTGCTCAGAACGACGAGACGAATCCGGATACGCAGCCCGTTCGCCCGCCACACATCCCTAGCATAGTGAACCTGTAACATTTCACCTCCAGTTCATCTGTCCGAAAACGCGAAACACCGAGAATACCTTCCCGGATGTTTCCTCCCTTCGCCGGTATCACCTATCCCTACGTTAGGTCACCCCTAGCACAACGTATCGCCGCGTCTTGCTTTGTGTTACATTTGATTGCTCTGTTATTTATTGTGTTCCGCCTCCGTTACTTCTTTCCGGTAGACTCCGAGACCGCTGCCGATGTTCGTGTGTTCGACTACATCAAAGACGACCCCTCCTTGCCAGAGCAACCAGGCAAGCCCCCCCCTTGATCACCAGATATCGCCTATTCTTCTCTATACTGCTTGCATTAGAGTAGTGTAGCATGTTACTGCTTTCCGTTAATCCTATCTTGATGCATAGCCTGTCATTGTTGCTACAGTTGTTACCCTTACCTGCTATCCTACTGCTTAGTATAGGATGCTAGTGTTCCATCAGTGGCCCTACACTCTTGTCCGTCTGCCATGCTATACTACTGGGCCGTGATCACTTCGGGAGGTGATCACGGGTATATACTATATACATTATATACATGACACATGTGGTGACTAAAGTCGGGTCGGCTCGTTGAGTACCCGCAAGTGATTCTGATGAGGGGGCTGAAAGGACAGGTGGCTCCACCCCGGTAGAGGTGGGCCTGGGTTCTTGACGGCCCCCGACTGTTACTTTGTGGCGGAGCGACAGGGCAGGTTGAGACCACCTAGGAGAGAGGTGGGCCTGGCCCTGGTCGGCATTCGCAGATACTTAACACGCTTAACGAGATCTTGGTATTTGATCTGAGTCTGGCCATTTGGTCTATATGCACTAACCATCTACGCGGGAGTAGTTATGGGTATCCCGGCGTCGTGGTATCAGCCGAAGCTCTTTTGACGTCAGCGACGGAGCAGCGCGCGCCGGATTGGACTGGAATGCCACTAGGCTAGGTCTGCTTCCGGCCGCGTACGCAACGTGCAGGTGTGCAATGGGCGATGGGCCCAGACCCCTGCGCGCATAGGGTTTAGACCGGCGTGTTGACCTCTCTGTTGAGCCTAGGTGGGGCTGCGACGTGTTGATCTTACGAGGCCGGGCATGACCCAGGAAAGTGTGTCCGGCCAAATGGGATCGAGCGTGTTGGGTTATGTGGTGCACCCCTGCAGGGAAGTTTATCTATTTGAATAGCCGTGTCCCTCGGTAAAAGGACGACCCGGAGTTGTACCTTGACCTTATGAAAACTAGAACCGGATACTTAGTAAAATACACCCTTCCAAGTGCCAGATACAACCCGGTGATCGCTCTCTAACAGGGCGACGAGGAGGGGATCGCCGGGTAGGATTATGCTATGCGATGCTACTTGGAGGACTTCAATCTACTCTCTTCTACATGCTGCAAGATGGAGATGGCCAGAAGCGTAGTCTTCGACAGGACTAGCTATCCCCCTCTTATTCTGGCATTCTGCAGTTCAGTCCACCGATATGACCCTTTACACATATACCCATGCATATGTAGTGTAGCTCCTTCCTTGCGAGTACTTTAGATGAGTACTCACGATTGCTTTTCTCCCTCTTTTCCCCTTTCTATACCGGATTGTCGCAACCAGATGCTGGAGTCCAGGAGCTAGAGATCCCGAGGATGATTCTACGTGGAGTTCAGCTTCGAGGAGTGGTTAGGAGGTCCCAGGCAGGAGGCCTTGCCTTTTCGATCGTTGCTACTTTTGTGCTAGCCTTCTTAAGGCAAACTTGTTTAACTTATGTCTGTACTCACATATTGTTGCTTCCGCTGACTCGTCTATGATCGAGCACTTGTATTCGAGCCCTCGAGGCCCCTGGCTTGTATTATGATGCTGGTATGACTTATTTATGTATTAGAGTTGTGTTGTGATATCTTCCCGTGAGTCCCTGATCTTGATCGTACACATTTGCATGCATGATTAGTGTACGGTCGAAACGGGGGTGTCACACATAGAAAACCTGTGCCACATCATTGGCTAGGACGAATGGTTCGTCTGCATACGCAAGATTGTTGAGATCCACTGTTGTCATTCCGTACTGCGGGTCTTCCGTTACCCCGCCTCGTGTCATGTTGACCCATTTGCACCGAAACAAAGGGACCTTCGGACCACGTCCATAGTCAAGTTCCCATATGTCCTCTATGTAACAATAATATGTTTCCTTTCCCGTCTTGGTTGCTGCATCAAAGCGGACACCACTGTTTTGGTTGGTGCTCTTCTTATCTTGGGCGATCCTGTAAAATGTGTTCCCATTTATCTCGTACCCTTTGAAAGTCATTATATTCGAAGATGGTAACTGGGACAGCGAGTACAGGTCATCTTCAATAGAGGCGTCATGCATGGTACGTGTCTGCAACCAGCCGGCGAAAGTCCTCGTTTGTTCACGTGTAGTCCAGTCATCAGACTGCTCCGGGTGTTTGGAGCGTAGAAAATTGTTGTGTTCGTCCATATACGGAGCCACCAAGGCGGAATTCTGTAGAACTGTGTAGTGTGCTTCAGTGAGAGAATGTCCGTCCATACATATTATTTGATCCCCTCCTAGCATGCCTTTTCCATCAAGTCTGCCCTTATGCCGCGATTCAGGAACACCAATCGGCTTAAGGTCAGCAATAAATCAATACAAAACTCAATGACCTCCTCATTTTCATGGACCTTGGAGATGCTTTCTTCTATCCTAGCACGATCATGAACATATTTCCTTAAGACTCCCATGAACCTCTCAAAGGGGAACATATTGTGTAGAAATACAGGACCCAAAACGTTAATCTCTTCGCACAGGTGAACTAGGATGTGCGTCATGATGTTGAAGAAGGATGGTGGGAACACCAACTCGAAACTGACAAGACATTGCACCAAATCATTCTCTAACATTGGTATGATTTCTGGATCGATTACCTTCTGAGAGATTGCATTGAGGAATGCACATAGCTTCACAATGGCTAATCGAACGTTTTCCGGCAGAAGCCCCCTCAATGCAACCGGAAGCAGTTGCGTCATAATCACGTGGCAGTCATGAGACTTTAGGTTCTGGAACTTTTTCTCTGCCATATTTATTATTCCCTTTATATTCGACGAGAAGGCAGACGGTACCTTAATACTGAGCAGGCATTCAAAGATGATTTCCTTCTCTTCTTTGGTAAGAGCGTAGCTGGCATAACCCTGATGTATGCCGTCTTTTCCGTGCATACGTTGCTGGTCCTCCCGTGCCTTAGGTGTATCTTTTGTCTTCCCATACACGCCCAAAAAGCCAAGCAGGATCACGCAAAGATTCTTCGTCACGTGCATCACGTCGATTGCAGAGCGGACCTCTAGGTCTTTCCAATAGGGCAGGTCCCAAAATATAGATTTCTTCTTCCACATGGGTGCACGTCCGTCAGCGTCATTCCGAACAGGTTGTCCGCCAGGACCCTTTCCAAAGACTACCTTCAAATCCTTGACCATATCATGTACATCAGCACCAGTACGGTGGCGAGGCTTCGTCCGGTGATCCGCCTCACCTTTGAAATGCTTGCCTTTCTTTCTTACGGGATGCCTGCTCGGAAGAAATCAACGATGTCCCAGGTACACATTCTTCCTACAATGATCCAAATATATACTGTCGGTATCATCCATACAGTGCGTGCATGCGCGGTATCCCTTGTTTGTCCGTCCTGAAAGGTTACTGAGAGCAGGCCAATCATTGATGGTCACGAACATCAATGCCTTTAGGTCAAATTCTTCCTGTGCGTGCTCATCCCACGCACGTACACCTATTCCATTCCACAGCTGTAAGAGTTCTTCAACTAATGGCCTTAGGTACACATAAATGTCATTGCCGGGTTGCTTAGGGCCTTGGATGAGCACTGGCATCATAATGAACTTCTGCTTCATGCACAACCAAGGAGGAAGGTTATACAAACATAGAGTCACAGGCCAGGTGCTATGGTTGCTGCTCTGCTCCCCAAAAGGATTAATGCCATCTGCGCTTAGACCAAACCATATGTTCCTTGCGTCACCTGCAAACTCCTTCCTGTACTTTCTCTCGATTTTTCTCCACTGCGACCCGTCAGCGGGTACTCTCAACTTTCCGTCTTTCTTACGGTCTTCTCTGTGCCATCGCATCGCCTTGGCATGCTCTTTGTTTTGGAACAAACGTTTCAACCGTGGTATTATAGGAGCATACCACATCACCTTGGCAGGAATCTTCTTCCTGGGGCGCTCGCCCTCGACATCACCAGGGTCATCGTGGCTGATCTTATAGCACAATGCACCGCATACTGGGCAAGCGTTCAAATCCTTGTACTCAACGCGGTAGAGGATGCAGTCATCAGGGCATGCATGTATCTTCTGCACCTCTAACCCTAGAGGGCAGACAACCTTCTTTGCTTCGTACGTACTCTCGGACAATTCGTTGTTCTTTGGAAGCATATTCTTTATCATTACCAGCAACTTTCCAAATCCCTTGTCAGATACACCATTCTCTTCCTTCCATTGCAGCAATTCCAGTGTGGTGCCCAACTTTTTCTTGTCAGCTTCGCAATTCGGGTACAATAATTTCTTGTGATCCTCTAACATGCGCTGCAATTTCTTCTCCAAATCACTTGCGCAGTTTCTCTTTGCATCGGCAATGGCCCGACCTAGATCATCAGCGGGCTCATCTAATGCCTCTTCTTCAGCTTCTTACTGCATTGCCGGCTCAGCTTCTTCCCCCATTGTTGTATCATCGTATTCAAGGAACCCATGGCCAGGATAGCTGTCGTCGTCCTCTTCTTCTCATTGTCTTCCATCATAACCCCTCTTTCTCCGTGCTTGGTCCAAACATTATAGTGGGGCATGAAACCGGACTCAAACAGGTGGACGTGAATGGTTCTTGACTTAGAGTAATTGTGATCATTCTTACAACCAGCACATGGACAAGGCATAAAACCATCTGCCCGCTTGTTTGCCTCAGCCGCAAGCAGAAAAGTATGCACGCCATTAATGAACTCGGGAGAGCATCGGTCATCGTACATCAATTGTCGGCTCATCTTCATTACACAACACCGAAAAGACCAAATTAATACAAGTTCATACATATATAAAGTTCATACAACACTTAAATGCAACAAACAAATAACTCTCTAGCTAAAGCATTTAAATGCAACAACAAATGCGATCAAGATCACAACTAAGGTAACAATTGATCCAACAGCATAATGATACCAAGCCTCACTATCAATGGCATAGTTTCTAATCTTTCTAATCTTCAAGCGCATTTTCTCCATCTTGATCTTGTGATCATCGACGACATCGGCAATATACAACTTTGTCTCCCAGATAACATCAGCTAAAATAAACTCCAACACATCTATCTTAGTGCAGAAGATGATACCATCCAACGGAAGTGGCCAGAGTCTGGTAATTACTCCACGGCTTTGGCGTACGCTTGCCAAATCCTTGGGCATAAACTTATCCAAATTGTGGAAAGCCAAGGCTCATCAGGGAAAGAATCCTGACAGGAACTGGCGAATGCCACTCTATTGGTTCTGTCTTGTCCATACTCCCTCGATGTGTGGATGCCACATGCAGGCTGGGCTGACGTGCCGAAACTGTTGGTTCATTCGGGACAGTTCAGTAGCCAATCATCGACTTCCCTAAGCAATAACGATCTCCAACTACTTGGTCCCCAGTCCTTCGAGGACTGTCTCAATGATCCCCTTCTACAGGAGTAGTCAGATTGTTTCTTCTGTTAGTTTACTTTGCTGTTGTTTTGTTCTTGCCAGATTTTCTCTGGCAACTTCTTGTAACAAATTCCTTCCTATTAACTGAATTAGAAGAATACCTATCCCTAAAAAATGAGTGTTTACCCCAACATATTCATGTGATTGGCATGTGAACAATAGAAAATTACTGCAGGTGACCAACACCAGAAACACTCATTGCTACTCCTCGTGACTTACACACCATTCAGGAGCATCACAATTATCACGCTGCTAATCTAACCGAAGTTTTGAGCATTGACCACTCGATATGTCTCTTTATATATCTCTAAACCATATGCACCTTTGATGTTGGGTTCCTTTTGTTGGTCATCGGATTATGAGTGTCCACTCATTACTGACGTTTTTATGTATTCTCAGCTGATAATGAGTAGAGATTTTAGAAGAAACTGAAATTAAATGTAGACAATGGAACCGCTAGTGGCACTGGTAGGTGTGTGCCCGCTGAAAAGTTCACAGGAAAGTGTGTCGCTGCAGATCGAGCATCCATGGAACAGATTCTCTGACAGACTTTCTGTCCCATTGAGAACAATGTAACCCCTGCAAAATGGACCGATTTTGTGCTATGGAGAAGTGCTCAATTTGTTCAAGTTAAAGAGTGTAAAGTGTGTCTGATTGAGAAGCAGTTGGTATGCCTATCGAGATAATAATGAATCAAAGTGTGTAGACCGGAGGCAAGTATGTAATGCATCATTTGCTTGTTCCATGTGATTAAAGAGCATGGCAATATGATGGTTTGTCCTCTTCATGATTGAAATATAGAAACGAAATAATCCATCTGTACGATGTTTATATTATCAGTTTGCCATCATCTACAAAGGAAAAACACCCAATCTTTCTAAAAAAGTATTTCATCATGTTTATGTCCATCTCTAAACTAAAGTCGAGATTCAGGAGGAAGGCGACATTCTTCAGTTCCCCAGTTGCGGCTACTACATTCTGCCGCTGCTAAACTGTGAGAGACATTTTAGGGGCTATATAGAAGGTCGCAGGTGACCTGAGCTCTGAACTCCGAGCTGATGGTCTATGGTGCAGTAGTAGGAAACTAGACCAAGGTGTGGCGGCATCGGACATGGCGGTCTGGTAGAAACCAATCAACCTTGTCGGCTGCAAGGTCTGCAATGCCGTTGAGGCCCTACCCATGAAAAAATCATCAAGACATGACATTCTTTGTACAAACAGAAGTGTGTATTGTAAATTGTAATCACAGTACGGTACACATGAGACATTAGTTACCTAGCTTAGAGGAAAGTCATTGTTTATCCACAATGTATACATTTGACCGGCATTATTCTCTGTTATGATCAAGTAAAAAATATCATGCCATTGAAAATCAAGGTGTTTATGTGCTTTGTGCATAAGGAAGTCATTTTGGCAAAGGATAACTTGGCAAAGCGCAGTTGGGAAGGTAGTAAATGTTGTTTTTTAGAAAAGAGTAGTAAACGTTGTTATCATGATCAAGACGAAACAATAGAACATCTGTTTCTACTTTGCCCACTTGCTAAGTTAATGTGGTGGACCATTCATGTCGCCTTTAACGTTACTCCGCCCATCTCGGTTACATATTTATTTGGGACTTGGTTAACTAGGATTGAGCGTAAAACTGCGGCACATATTTGAGTAGGGGTGTGTGCATTACTTTGGGCCATTTGGAATTGTCGAAATGATGTTGCCTTTAACAGACAAACCATCACAAGTCTTTTGCAGGTTATCTTCAGGGCATCTGCTTGGATCCGTACGTATTCCTTACTCAGCTGGGTGGACCACAGGGAGCTTATGGACATTGGGTGCAACCGACGGGAGATGGTTGCACGGGATACATACAACCGGTTTGGATGGCGGTCTAATAATACGATAGGTGCTTAGTCATCTTAACCTATTTTCGCCGGTTGTGGCATATCTATTTTTTTTGTTTGATATTTATAAGACTTTTTGAGACCTTGTTTGGAACCTGGATTTTTAATAATATGGTTGGGTGCATCAAGAGATGCATAAGGAAGTCATTTTGACAAAAGATATCATGGAACCTGGATTTTTAATAACTAGCAAAAGAGCCCGTGCGTTGCAACGGGAAAACTACCACATGTCCCTAACCCAATAATAATGACCCTCGAATAGGTTCACGTCGTTTATTTCAACATCGTATCCCATATGTGTTGCCATTTATCCTAATTTCCACCATCGCTGATGGTGGCCTTAGTGATCACACATCCACAATGTGTTTGAATGTGTTTAATCCAAAAGGCATCTCTCTCTCTCTCTCTCTCTCTCTCTCTCTCTCTCTCTCTCTCTCTCTCTCTCATAATAATATGAGAAATCAGCTTTTTAATCGAGATTTGCCGAGGCGTGCATGCATGGCTAACATTGGTTTCTTTCGTCTTCAATCCAGTTTGCTGAGGTGTTCATTTGCAATTAGGATCAGTGCCGCAACGGAAGAAAAATGAACCGTGCGCTACTGATTAAGGTTGCACCCTACATAGCATTTAAAAAATCGACGCTTTCCAATCGTTAATACATAAAGCCCGATAAGCATGTCTTGGGTTGGTACGCAAATAGGATCCCCAATAGCGGGAGATAAGAGATTGGCTAACAGGTAAAATAATGCCATATTTAGATTTGACACATTTTTCAAATCAAATTTCACATATAGCATATTAAAATTGAAGTTACAATTGATATGGATATTTTTTTAAAGCATTTATTTTAGATGGACTGTGTGGTTGATTAACCAGAATATCAGTGTGTTTCTCCTTAATTCCCGTCAGTGTGTACCACGGGTTAATTATTCCATAGGCCAGGGGATTTTCCGTAGCAATGAAAAAAGGCCAATCAAAATAAAACTTGATGATTGTCCAACTATCATCAAAAGTTTTATAATGTGGTAGTCCCATACCAGAACAATCTGTGCATGCATAGTCGGATAAGCTTTTATTTCTCCAACTTAGAAATAACAAACATACTCATTTTTTTAGAAAAGGAGGATGACCCCCGGCCTTTGCATCTGGGCGATGCATACGGCCACAACAAACATACTCATACATAAGGAAATTGTATTACCAAGTAAACTTGCTACACTCAAAGAAATACAGTGTAAATTTTTGGCTTTTACCAACAGGTATGCACCAAGAAGGTCAATGCCAGAGGTCGCATGGGGTCCGATCAGGAAACACGTAAACAGAAAAGGAACAATTAATGACTCGGGTATGGATCAACTGAATTTTGTTGTTGTTGTGAAAATGGATCAATTGTTTAGAGAAGCTGCACATGGATACTAATTTTACAGTGGTAAACTGCCAAATCCTAGTTATGTTTATTTATTCATTTTTGCGAGAAACCTAGTTATGTTTATTAACTCATACTACTATAGAAAAGCATTTTGTATTTCTAGTTTATTTTTTCTAAAGTAACCTTATTATTGATCGGCTACTGATGAGTTCTAGTTGGCAGCAAGCTACCTATTGGCTGAAATAATCTATAGTAAATAGGTATCCGTAGACATAAGAAGTTCTGGAAATAATAAATTGTATGAATAGATCAAAATACACATGTCAAACATAGCTCTCTGCATATTCCATGGGAGTAAGAATATTACATTTGTTTCTTTTAGTAAATAAATAGCAAAAAGTTCCGCATATATGCAACCCACATCTATATCCTAGCTGCTTCTACCTAATCACTAAAAAGAAAATACAATAAGAAAAGGAGAAGCAACAAAGAAAAGAAGAGAAAGATTGAACGTGCGGATTTTGATTATTTCTCTTAAGCCGTGCAAGCAACGGCGACCTGGAGCACGTTCTCATCCTGAAGATTGCCCAACTGCTGCATGGTGTGTGCATGAAAACCCATGTTGTGCAACCGCTTCACAACAACAACGGTGGGGACTGGACGGTAGGTTTTCCTGGCTGTTGTCCAGGCTCGTGGCCACTCACCTAGCTACCGAGATGGACCTCCTCTTGACCCGTGATCTGAATTCCATTGAGAGGGACCAATACGCCGGCCGCCGTCCTTTTAACATGGCGTGTCACTGCCTCAATGACCAACACGTGCCGGCTGCCGTCACTCAGTATGGCGTTTCATCACCTGGGCAGGGCTGGCCCGTCCAGTACGAGTGCCCGTCCTTGGAGAACCGCCGTCTGCGCTGGTCATCACCCAAGGAGGAAATTGACCTTGGGCTGGTGGGGCGCCGTAGCAATTGAAGGAATCTGCCTAGTCGCGCGCCCAGCCATCCATGCCGCTCCGGCAAAGTTGATGGTCTTCTCGCGTTCTAGGTGGTACTTGTAGTCGAGTGAAGGGTTCGTTTAATGGATGCGCTGGAGCGACCGTAGGGCTCCGCGTAGTCGTCCGCTCAACCGTCCATGGCGCTCCGGCCAAGTAGACGGACACGAGGGGTTCTTGGATGCGATGTCTGAGTCCCGCAAGGCCGAAGTGTTCGAGAACTCCTCCTCCACGCCCGAGGGATGCGTCCGTGGCACGGGCCGAGCTAGCATGGTTCGAGGCCCATGAAACGGACGTTTATATTAGTCATTACTATTACTGGTCTTGGAGGGTATTTTTTGTTAGGCCCAATACAGACGTATGGAGAACCATGAAATCTTCCGTCTTTTAATATTATTATAGATATGGTTGTGTGCATAAAAAAAACTAAAAATATCATGCATATCTGGCCAATGCAAAAACATTTATATAGTCTAATAAGGACCCCAGCTGATTTAGGGAGTTTAATTGCATACTTTGACTAAGAAATATGGATTGCGATCGATTCGAGCCTAATGCCTTCATCAATAGCGTATGACAGAATTCCTTCATGCTCTTATTGCATTATGGTCATTATAGTTAACACTTCATGAGCTAGACACCATTCAGCAGCATCACACTTTCTGAGCTGCTTAGTTAACCGAAGTTTCGACTATTGCTCGCTCTGCAACTTTATATACTTTAGACCATTTACACCTTTTGTGTTTGTGTTCCTTTGGTTGGTCCTTAAATTATGGTGCGATGCAAGAGTTGTGTGACTTCCAGTGTACCTTTTTGCTAGTGAGGTGAGATCTTAGAAGAAACTGAAAAAGAGATGTGAATAGTTAGAGCATGGCCATCGGGTGGCTTGAACTAGCTGCCCTACAGGCCAAGCAGAGCTCCGATGGGCTCTTGCAGGGGGGGCCGGCTGCTCCATGAGGAAAAGCATGAAAAAAGAGAAGAGAGAGAAAGGGCGAGGAAAGGTCGAGGAGAAGGAGGAAGCAGATGACCACGGTGGAAAAGGAAGTGTAAAAGGAAGAAGTCTCATGTTCGTTTTCGTTTGTGTAGGTGGATAGGTTGGGGCATGGCCCTTATTAGGATTACGTTGTACTTCTCCAGTCATTAAGCTTGCATTGTCCTCGTATGAAAATTGTTGGGCGGACAGCTGGTTGGAGGTTTTGTTTGATGGAAGAAGGGAGAAAAAACCGGCGTGGAGGGGACGGTGGGAGGTTGAGCAAAATAAAACCAGACGAAATTAAACCGTGGAGCGAAGACTACCAAGTCATCCATTAGTAGTACAGATTAAGGCCAAAACCGAACTGAGAGGGGAAAACCGGCCACATGACTGCCACATCAGCGTTCCTTAGACCATTCTGTAACCATTATTTTCTACAGGGACTTATTTGCAAATTAACCGGATTTTTTAGCAACTCAAATTAACCGGGTTTTTTAGCAGCTCGTTCGTGCAATAGCGGCGGCGCCGTCACATTCCTTCTTGAAGGTGTTGCTTGGGACGCGACGCTCCAGAATGCTAGGAACGCGGTGGTACTTTTCCGGAGGGTGCAACGGTTGCCGGTCTTCGTCGTTTAGTTGATCTGCCGGTGTCGGCATTTGTTTCTCTTTTCTTTCTCTTATTTTTCCTTCTGGGCTTGTTTATGCTGCAGCCCCAGCGAGTTGGATGTATCAGTTAGATTTATAATATAAAGCAGGGGAAGACCCTTTATTGTCAACGGAAATGATCAAGACAGGGCAGCTAGAAGTTCAAAATGTTATGCAAAATGAAACATGAAGTAGCAGAATGTCAGGCAAAATCTTGAAGAATCGCTGCCCGGGTTATGACGTTATTATGGATCATGATTTCAGGTTATAGTCCTTTTCTTGTTGATAATTATTTTCCTTAATTTCATAGGCATCTGCACTTAAAAATGGGTGCCTGCCTTATGTTTCCTTGTCAGACTAATAATGCTCTGGACGTCCTCCGTCGCTCTTTTCTCTGGAACGTCGCAGAGCGGGCCACGGGGGCTCAATGCCTAGTCGCCTGGGAGCGGGTGTGTTCGGCCAAGAGCGAAGGCGGCCCTGGCGTGCGCGACCTCGCCACTCAAAATGAGTGCCTCCTGCTGAAGATGGTCCATCGCCTTCATACGGCGCCTCGGTCGCGGTGGGCTGCCTGGATCTGGGGCGGTGCGGATGGCCACTCCCTCGTGGCTCCCGGAGAGCTGGCCCTCAGGGAACACCGATGCTCCGTGGCGAAACTGCTCCCTCTCTACCGTGCTATCTCCATGGTAGAGGTCGGGGATGGGCGGTCTTGCTCGTTCTGGCGGGACAGTTGGCTCCCCTGCGGGGTTGTTGCTGCGGCCTTCCCCGCCCTCTTCTCCGACGCCACTGACGTGGAAGTCACCGTCTGGCAAGTGCGCGAGTGCGGCATCGCCAGCTGCCTAGTTCCTAGGCTGACGAGGGCGGGCGAAACGCGAGCTATTGGAGGTCTCTGCTCTCATGGCGGCGTCGCCTATCAACACCGGGGCGGACGTGAGACGGCTCCACCATGCAGCCGCGCCCCGGGGCGCCCTGTCTTCCAGCGCCGCGTACAGCCTCACGCGGGTCGGAGGGGTGCGCGCTGGCTATGCCACCATGATCTGGGGATCGCGAGACCCCTCATGCATGAAGTTCTTCTGTTGGCTCCTGGTCCAGAGGCGTATCCACACACGGGACGTCCTGCTTCGAAAATGCATCGTCTCCGCTGAGGTTGCCGGCTGCCCGCTCTGCTCGACGACCCCGGAAACCGCCGACCACATGCTCTTCTCCTGCCCGTTCGCTGTGGAATTCTGGCGAAGAGTGGATGTGGCGGCCAGCGGCATCACGGTGTGCAAGTTGGTTGCCCTAGCGACTGCGGTGGTCGTCGAGTCCGAAGTTGAGTTTGCCCTGCTGTGTTGCTGGCAGCTCTGGAAACATCGAAACGCGGTTGTCTTTCAGCAACAACAGCCGTCCATTGCCCGTGTGCTCGGGTGCTGCCGGGAGGATGCCGTCCTATGGCGTTGACGGCTCCCTGCAGGCCGTAGGCCACACGTTGACTCTCTGCTGCGTGCCCTCTCTCCCTAGCATGCGCTTACATGAAGAATGCGTGTGCTGCCTCTCTTCTATCTCTGTAACCGAAACTCTGCAACTATCTGGGATTTTAGCCCACTTTGATCACTATATTCAGGTGGGGGAAACTCCCCCCCCCCCCCCCCCCCCTCTGAAAATTTAAAAAAAAAGACTAATAATGACAAGTGCGCTACAAGCAATTCCGTCATTTGCTGTTGGATTAAGTGACTTCATTGATGTTCTGAGAGAAGGTTGACTACATACATCGGATTCAGAACCACCAGTTTGAGAATAGGGTTTAGGGTTTCACGTGGGGCAAAGCCTCACCACGTTTTTCTATATATAACAATTAGCATATACAAATCCATACGTACAGGATAAGTGTACATGACACGCTAGACCTATTTTAACACTCCCCCTCAATCTGAACTTCTACTTTGTACAAGGTTTAGATTGGTACTAAAACGGTCTAGCATCTGTCTGGTGGCTGGTTTAGTAAACACATCAGCCAGCCGATCGTTAGAAGAAATGAACCTGACTTCGAGAGCTCCAGAAGCAACACGCTCGCACACAAAGTGGAAATCAATCTCGATGTGCTTGGTACGCGCATGAAATACTGGGTTGGCAGTCAGATATGTGGCCCTAAGTTATCACACCACAGAACCGGAACACGCTGCTGAGACAGTCCAAGCTCTTTGAGTAGTGACTCTACCCAGATGGCTTCAGCAGCTCAATTCGCTAAGGCTTTGTACTCGGCCTCTGTGCTCGATTGCGACACTGTTGGTTGTTTCTACGAACTCCAGGAAATGAGATTCGGTCCAACGAATATGGTGAAACCGCCAGTATCGTCGATCATCCGGACATCCTGCCCAATCTGCATCAGTGAAGATACTAATGCTAGTAGATACAGCCTTGCGAAACTTCAGCCCTGTGTGCAATGTTCCTTTCACATAGCGTAAAATCCGCTTAACAGCTTCCCAATGAGCATCAGTGGGTTGGGAGAGAAACTGGCACACCTTGTTCACCACAAACGAAATATCCGAGCGAGTGAGTGTTAAGCACTGCAACCCACCAACAGCACTACGATACCGGAAGGAATCATCGGTACTGAGAGGCTGTCCAGACACTCATGCAAGCTTATCAGAAGTAGACAGCGGTGTGGAAGTAGGCTTACAATTCTCCATGCTCACACGATGCAAAAGATCCAAGGCATACTTCCGTTGAATCAATGTCATCCCCCCTGAATTGTACAACGCTTCCAGACCAAGAAAATACTCCAACGGCCCAAGATCCTTGTTAGGAAAGCTGGCCGCGAGAGGCATGAACAAGACCATCAACCGCACGTGGAGAAGAGCCGGCAATGACAATGTCATCCACATAGACAAGCATATAGATCTGGACATCACGATAGCGGAAGAAAAACAAAGAGGTATCTGCTTTGGAAGAGACGAAACCCAACTCGAGAAGACGGGCACTGAGCCGAGCATACCATGCACGAGGAGACTGCTTGAGTCCATAGAGAGCGCGCTGAAGCTTGCACACATCCGAGGGAAAACGAGCATCCTCGAAACCAGGTGGCTGCTGCATATAGACGTCCTCGGAGAGATATCCATGAAGGAAAGCGTTGCTGACATCAATCTGCCGAAGAGTCCAACCGCGAGACACAGCCAAGGCCAGAACCAGCCGAACGGTGGCCGGCTTGACAACCGGACTGAACGTATCACCATAATCAATACCAAGCTGCTGGGTGAAACCACGAGCGACCAGTCGAGCTTTGTACTTTTGCGTTAGTTAGGGGCTTAGCCTAGTGGGTTATGGCCCAAGTATCTTAGTTAGGGGCTTATCCCAATTATCTTATCGTATTAGGATCGTTTGCTTAGGAGTCAAGTAAACCTCTCTATATAAGGAGAGGAGATGTATCAATCTAATCAACTGGTGGACGCTCTTTAATTACTCAGAACAACAAAACCACGATACAAAGCTGCTGGATGGCCTTTTCCGTTCTTTTGCTTTTGTCTACAACAAGCAGGAAACTTGCTAGGGCAGCCCACTCTCCTATATACCCGTACTTTCTTTTTTATTTTTTGTTTCCATTTTGTATTTTAGTGTATATAATCATCAATTTATTTGTTAAAATGGTTTACTTGTAATTTCTTTTTATCTTTTGGCAATACGGAACATCTAAATTTTGTAGAACAGACTTTTTTTGCATGCATGAAGGATTTTACGCTGCTTGTTGATGTCTTTTGTACATGGATTTTTTTTTATTTGTATGTTGCCTGTTTTTTTTTTGTACATGGATTTTTTGTTTATTTGTATGTTGCTTGTTCTTTTTTGTAATTTTTTTTGTTTCATTCATGTATTACCCAGGAATATATTTTCGTAATGTTGATATGCCCTATTTTTCCTACGTCAGGTTGACAGAAAAATTGTTGCCTTTTCTTTTTATTTGTCACAAAAACTCTTGTTCCCCTTACGTACAACTAGAATTATCGGAATCCATGCAACTACGAGTGTGCAACACGTATGCAATTGCATGCATCCAAAACTACATGCAACTCAAGGGGTAAAACGCGTCCGCAACTGTGACGAGACTTGTGTGGCGATGAGATCGAAACACGCATAATATGGGGTATTTTTTTATTTAACTTTATTTTATTTTATAGTTTTTGTACTTTCTTTTTCCCATCCACATGAAAGTCGACATCTAGTGGGATATTCAATTTTCTTTTGTTTTTCATGCAATTTGCCCCGTGGATGAGGTGTTTCTTTCTTTCTTTTTATTGCTCTTTTCAAACCTTTTTCTTGCTACCTTTTTTATTTTTCATTTTTTATTAAATAACCGTTTCATTTTGAAAATTGGAAATGTTGCCATCTGGTTGCACAATCGGCCCCGACTGCAGCTACATGTCTTCAACATGATCGTAACTCAGTGGTGTTTTTGTTGGGGTCGAGTAGCTAGCAAGGGTCACCCCTAGGTACAGCTTCACATCTTCAACGCGATTGCAACTCTTTGGTGTTTTATCAGAAGATGTGGTAGTTGCATGTCTATCACTAGGCACACAACTCCAAGTGCCCGCCAACTACAACCCTATGATGTTTCATTGGGAGGACAGTTGCTTGCTTGGAACTAGCATGCAATTGCAAGTGTCTTGTCCTGACTGCAACTGCAAGTCTTCAACTCAATTGCAACTCTGTATTGTTTTGTCGAAGAGAGACAATTGCATGTCTGATACTAGCCATGCAACTGCAAGTATCGCCCCGTAATGCAACTATGTGTTGTTTTGTCGGGGCGGGGGGGGGGGTGAAGTTGCATTTCTGCAGCCAGGCACACAACTCTGATTGTCGTGCCCCGGCTGTAACTACATGATTCAAACATGAGTGCAACTCTATGGTGTTTTGTCGAGAGGACAATCGCATGTGTAGCACTAGGCATGCAATTGCAAGTGTCTCGTCTCGACTGCAACTGCAAGTCTTCAACGCAATTGCAACTCTGTATTGTTTTGTCGGGGAGGGACAATTGCATGTCTGATACTAGCCATGCAACTGCAAGTATCGCCTCGTAATTAATGCAACTATGTGTTGTTTTGTGGGGGGTGAGTGTGGAGTTGCATGTATACAACCAAGCACGCAATTCTGATTGTTGTGCCCCATCTGCAACTGCATGTCTTGTAACTCGACCGCAAGTGGACTTTTTTCTGTCGGAGGGGGCGGGCCAGTTGCAGCCCGACAATCAGACTTGTTTTCTGTCGGAGGGGGGTGGAGTTGCATTTCTGCAGCCAGGCACGCAACTCTGATTGTCGTGCCCCGGCTGTAACTACATGATTCAAACACGAGTGCAACTCTATGGTGTTTTGTCGAGAGGACAATCGCATGTGTAGCACTAGGCATGCAATTGCAAATGTCTCGTCCTGATTGCAATTGCAAGTCTTCAACGCAATTGCAACTTTGTATTGTTTTGTCGGGGAGGGACAATTGCATGTCTGATACTAGCCATGCAACTGCAAGTATCGCCTCGTAATGCAAGTATGTGTTGTTTTGGGGGGGGGGGGTGGGTGAGTGTGGAGTTGCATGTATACAACCAAGCCCACAACTCTGATTGTCGTGCCCCATCTGCAACTGCATGTCTTGTAACCCGACCGCAAGTGGACTTTTTTCTGTCGGAGGGGGCGGGCCAGTTGCAGCCCGACAACAGCCCCGCAACTGCAAGCGCCGCACCCGACCGCAACTGCATGTCCCCCAACATGGTTGCAACTGGACCTTTTGTTTTGCTGGAGGGGGCGGACCAGTTGCATGTCCGACACTAGGCATGCAACTGCAAGTGTTGCACCCGACCGCAACTTCATGTCTTCTAGCCTGACCGCAACTGAACTTTTTTGTTCTAGGGTTTTGAACAGAACAAAAGGTCCAGTTGCAACAGTTGACAACAGCCCCGCAACTGCAAGCGCCGCACCTGACCGCAACTGCATGTCCCCAACATGGTTGTAACTGGTCCTTTGTTTTGTCGGAGGGGGCGGCGGGAGAGGGGGCGGGCCAGTTGCATGTCCGACACTAGGCATGCAATTGCAAGCGCCGCACCTGACCGCAACTGCATGTTCCCCAACATAGTTGCAACTGGACCTTTGTTTTGCCGGAGGGGGCGGTGGGAGAGGTGGCGGGCCAGTTGCATGTCCGACACTAGTTGCACATCCTCCCATGCGCAACCACATATGTTGTAGTCTGCATGCAATTGCAAGTGACACCACCCGAGCAAAACTAGGGTGTGTGCGGGGCAGGCGGTTGGTTGCTTGGGCAGATCGATATGATGGGTTTATTTTTAACTTTTTTGTTTTCTACTTTCTATTTTTTTTCCTTTTCTTATTAGTGATGTCTAGGATTTTTATTTTAAATAACGCCACTCGACTTGCACACCCATGGGCCGCACAGTCGCCATTACTCTGGCCATGCCCATCCATGTACAACTTAATATATTTTTATATTTATAAGATAGTGCCACTGGTTATGCACGTTCCAGCCACATGTCAATCGTCCACGCGCAATTGCATGCTCGTCATTTCTATGCAATCTTTTTTTTTCTCAAAATAGTATCATTTGATCGCTCACACGTTGATCACACACAATTGCATGTCCGTCATCCGTGTGTAACTTATTATTTTATTTAAAATATATTCTATTTTCGCACGGATCACCTAACACTAGTGATATACACTAAGAAAGAAGTAGATGGTCCCAGACTAGGCATATGCAACATTATTCTTGTTCCAAATTACATTTTTGTTGACCAGAGAGCGACCTTCAGTTTTCTACTACCTGCTTCCCCTTTTTAGCAGTCTTTACGACATGCACCAGGAAGCTCATTTTTAGTTCAAGCAGAGATGTTCTCTAATTTATTTCCATTTCTTGTGTCAAAATTATGTGCTCAAGTAATACAAACACACTATTTTTTATGCATTATGTTATGTTTCATGGAGACGCACTCCATGCCTGGCAGCGTTGACACAGACACTGAAAAAAGTAACCAACCAAGTAGGAGACTAGACAGCCCAGCACACTTAAGAAAAATAGGCACAGGAAAAGAAGACAGCCCAACACGAGACAAGCTTTTGGGAGGACAAAACAAAGAGAAAGCAGCCCACTTAAGAAAAGCCTCGTACACACAGCTCACATGAACGAATAGGAAAATCAATCGATCGAGGCAGGCCTATACGTACGATGCTGTCGACTGAGACTTCGCGAAGTCTCAATCGACTGAGTCCTAGCTAAACCCTATTGTTAACTACCGAATTTTTCCCACACCTCTGCCCATGGCCTTCGTTGCCCTTGGCCCAGCCCCACATAATCAGTATGTGCATGAAGATAAAAAAGATAAAATGGATCGAAGTGTGTACAGTAGAGGCAGGTAGTTTTCGGTTGTTTCAAGTGATTATTTAAACTGGGCAGACCTTGTAGGGCCCGAGGAGAGGACCCAAGGCCCGAGCTGGTGTCCGCTGACATCTTTTCCAAGTGCCTGCGCTTGACCAAGGTGTGACAATATCAGCTGCATGGCCAGCAGCGATGGCTTCTGTGGCTGGTATGATTCTGACACTTGCAAATATATCTGAAGACCATTTATATTCACCTGAGTGCAACTTTTCTTCTTCTTGCCTTCAAAAGAAAAAGAAATATTCTTCTTCGGATTCCACGAACTCTGGAAAGTAAAAATGCAGTGGTCCATATATAGTTTTCAGTTGAACAGAGATGATCAAGACAGGGCATCTGCAATGAAGCTAGAAGTTCAAAATGTCATGCAAAATGAAACATGAAGTAGCAGAATGTTAGGGAAAATCTTGAAGAATCCGTTCTTTATGGATCTTGCTTTCAAAGTCCTTTTCTTGCTGAAAATATTTCTTTGATTTCATAAACATCTGCACTTAAAAATCGATGCCTGCCTTATGTTCCTTTGACAGACTAATAAGGAACAGTTCAGTAATCAGTACGAGAATGATGTGTGCTTTTGCTAGACAAGGACAAGTTGGCCACAAATACAAGTCCAAAGAAGCAATTCCATCATCGCTGTTGGATTTTAGTGTTAGACTTCGTATTGTAGCCCTACTGTGTAAACCATACATTATTGGTATTGGACTTGTATGTCATCATTATATATATGTGATAGGCCACCCCTTTGAGAGTTGAGCCAGTTCCCCAAAACCTACGTTTTACATGGTATCGAGTCTAACCTAGGTCCTCCACCCCACCCGCCGTCGCCGCCGCCGCCGCGCCAAAAACCCTAAACCCTAGGGCCGCCGACGCCATGACCGCTTCCGCTTCGGGCGCCGCCAGCTCCGGGTCCATCCCGGCGTCGCTTGCCGCCCTCCTCAACCTCCCACCTCACCCCCTGGCTCCGTCGGTGCCCCAGTTCTTCGGCACCACTGCTGTGGGCTCCATGTTCTCAGCTCCAATCCCGCCGCCGTCGCCTGCAACCTCCGCCGCCACGACGGCGATCCTACCCGCGGCCTCCTCCTCATCAATTTCCGTCCTCCCGGCGGCCTCGGGGGAGGTTCCGCCCGCGGTGCCACCCGTGGCCACGCTCGCGACTCTGCCTGCGGCCGTGATCCCGCCCCTGCCCGCGGCGCCACCCGCAGCATCGGTCGCGGCCGTGGATCCTGTCGCGGCTCCGCCACCAACCGTCCCTGCTGCTGGCGCAATCACGCCCACCGGGTTGTTCCACTTCGACAACTTGATCGCCATCCGACTCACGCCGGACAACTACTTGTTCTGGCGCGCCAAGGTCCTACCGCTGCTACGCAGCCGGTCTCTCCTAGGGTTTGTTGATGGTTCGCTACCGTGTCCTCCGCAGGTCATCCCTACCGTCCACGGCCCGGCCATCAACCCAGAACACCGTATGTGGGTGCAGCAGGACCAGGCGATCCTCTCTGCCATCCAGGGTTCCCTCGGCGACGGGATCGCTGGCCTTTGTCTCTTCGCCGCCACCTCCATGGACGCCTGGACGACCGTGGAGCACGCCTTTGCCCAGGTCTCTACCTCCCGCTCGATGGCCCTTCGCAGCGAACTCGCCGACATCAAGAAGCCGGACTCCTCCGCTACGACCTACTTCAACAAGATGAAGGTGCTGGCAGACACGCTCACCTCTATTGGTCGGCCGCTTAGCGACGAGGAGTTCGCCGGCTTCGTCATCAAAGGCCTCGACGCCAACTACGACAATCTCGCCGAGGCCGTCCACAACGCCAAGCCAGCGATGCCTCCTCACGAGCTCTACTCACGCCTCCTCTTCACCGAGCAACGCGTCGAGGCTCGTCGCTCCTCCGCCACCATCACTGCCCAGCCGGCAGCCTTCTGGGCCTCTCGTGGCCAGCGCCCACCTGCCCTGTCACCTGGCAAGGCAGCCCCGCCCCCTGCATCGACCCTGGGTGGGGGCCCTACCACTAGGGTGGTGTGCCAGCTATGTGGTCGTGAACGCCATGTCGCCTCCAAGTGTCACCGCCGCTTTCAGAGGAGCTTCCTCGGCATCGGCAACGATGGCAAGGGCAATGAGCGCTAGTTTGCCATGGCAGACTTTGGTCCTCCCGCCGCCGCCCCGGCTGCCCACATCACTGCCGCCCCGTCTGCCCACATCGCCGCCAAGGGCAAGGACCCGCGCATCGAGCAGGGATACACACCATCCTACCCTGTTGATCCAGTCTGGTACATGGACACTGGCGCCACGAATCACATGACGAACGAGCTCAACAAACTCTCCACCTACCAGCCCTACTACGGGCACGATCAGGTTCACACCGCCAATGGTGTAGGTATGCCCATCTCTCATATTGGCCAAGCATCTCTTTTAACTAGTCATCCCTCTAGGCAGCTCCATCTTCGTAATGTTTTACGGGTACCCTCGGTAACTCGTAATCTTTTATCTGTCCCTAAGCTCACCCTTGATAATCATGTCCTTTGTGAATTTCACCCTTTTAATCTTTTGTTAAGGATCGAGCAACCCGGGACGTTCTGCTTAGTGGCCGGTTGAGCCAAGGCTTGTACCGTTTGGAGGATCCATCCGCCCCGTGCGTCTTCGGCGGTGTTCGTGTGTCGCTTTCCCAGTGGCACTCTCGCTTTGGTCACCCCGCCACACCCATCGTTCGCCACATAATCCACCGTCATGAGCTGCCATTAGTGTCTAGCAATAAAGAGATGTCCGTTTGTGATGCCTGTCAGCAAGGCAAGAGTCATCAGCTACCTTTTATTTCATCTACTAGAGAAGTAAAGAACCCTCTTGAAATTGTGTTTTCTGATGTGTGGGGTCCGGCACAAACATCTGTTAGTGGTCACAACTATTATGTCAGTTTTGTTGATGCCTATAGTCGCTTCACTTGGCTTTATCTTCTTAAGCACAAATCTGATGTGTTTGATATATTCATACAGTTTCAATTGCATGTTGAACGTCTACTCAAGCATAAAATTATCCATGTTCAATCAGATTGGGGGGGCGAATATCGCAACCTCAACACCTTCTTTAATAAGCTTGGGATCTCTCATCGTTTATCATGACCGCATACACATCAGCAGAATAGCGATGTTGAGCGCAAACATCGCCATATAGTTGAGACTGGCCTCACACTTCTTGCTCATGCTTCTATACCCTTTCGTTTTTGGAGTGATGCTTTTGCTACCGCGTGTTTTCTCATTAACAGATTTCCTACGCGTGTTCTTAATATGAAAACTCCGATTGAGCTTCTCTTAGGTGAAACTACTGACTATACCTTTTTTAAGGTGTTCGGGTGTGCCTGCTGGCCCCATCTTCGTCCTTATAATAATCGCAAACTTGAGTTTCGCTCCAAAAAGTGTGTGTTCTTAGGGTATAGTTCTCTCCATAAAGGCTACAAGTGTCTCCATGTCCCAACCAATCGAGTCTACATATCTCGGGATGTTGTTTTTGATGAGACCGTCTTCCCCTTTTCTACCATGCCTCAGTCATCCACTACAACACCTTCTATGCATTCATCTCCTCTTATGCCTGGCCAATTTCAAGATGTTGCATATTCGCCTGTGTTGTTACCTAATCATGGTGCAAGAATTGGACGTGGAGCTCGCCTGGAACTCCTCCCTGACGGACCCGCTACGTCGCCTGTGGTGCACGTCGATCGGCCGGTGCATGCACCGCCTCCCACCCTCGACCCCGCACCGGGCGCCCCGTCTCCAACCGCGCCTGGGCCGGAGCCCATGCTTGCTACTGCGACCGGGCCAGAGCCTGCGACGGCCTCCTCTGAGCAGTCTCCGTCGCCACCTCCTCGCCCGGACTCCCCTCCATCGCCGCCCTCGCCATCCGCGCGAGCATCCTTGGTGCCTACTTCGCCCGGGTCTGCAGTGGCCCACATGCCGCCGGGGCCTACGTCGCCTGGCCTGCTGTCGCCTGGTCCGCCGTCGCCCGACCAGACGTCACCCGGTCCTTCATCGCCGGAGTCCCCTGGACCAGTCTCACCTGCTCCGGACATCCCGCCGGCCCCGGTGTTTGCTCCCCCGCGGCGTCCACACACTCGCAGCCGCACTGGCATTGTTCGTCCCAAGGAGCGCACCGATGGCACGGTCACCTATCTTGCTGCTTGCCTGGCTCATGCTGTGGATGATCCAACCGCCAAACCACGCAGTTATCAAGCCGCTATGAGTATTCCACACTGGAGGGCTGCTATGGAACAAGAATATCATGCTCTTATGAAGAATAAGACCTGGACACTTGTTCCCCCTCCGTCTCGCGTCAACATCATTGATTCGAAGTGGGTGTTCAAGGTGAAGAAACATGCAGATGGTTCCATTGAGCGCTACAAAGCGCGCCTCGTGGCTAAGGGCTTTAAACAGCGTCAGGGCCTGGACTATGAGGATACATTCAGGCCAGTTGTCAAGCCTACCACTATTCGACTTCTTCTGTCTCTGGCAGTTTCTCGCGGATGGTCTCTCCGCCAGCTTGATGTGCAAAACGCTTTTCTTTATGGATTTCTTGAAGAAGAGGTTTACATGCGGCAGCCACCTGGATTTGTTGATCACACTCAGCCTCATCATCTCTGTCATCTGACAAAGGCCATATATGGACTGAAGCAGGCTCCCCGTGCCTGGCATGCTCGCCTGGCTTCAGCTCTACGCACTCATGGGTTCATTCCTTCGACGGCTGATACTTCACTGTTCTTGTTTCAGCGACCGAGTGTGACCATGTACCTCCTTGTGTATGTGGATGATATTGTTCTGGTGAGCTCATCTCCGACGGCTGCTGATGCTCTTGTGACTGCACTTGGTCATGATTTTGCAGTTAAGGATTTGGGACAACTTCGTTTCTTCCTGGGTATTGAGGTCGCTCAACAGTCTCGTGGCAGTTTGGCTCTCACCCAGAAGAAGTACTCTCTTGATCTCTTGTGCCGTGCTGGTATGCTCAAGTGCAAGCCATCGCCTACGCCCATGTCCTCCACTGGCACACTTTCTGCTGCTGATGGTGCTCTTTGTTGGGGATCGTAGCAGAATTTTAAAATTTCCTACGCATCACCAAGATCCATCTATGGAGTATACTAGCAACGAGGGGAAAGGAGTGCATCTACATACCCTTGTAGATCACGAGCGGAAGCGTTCTAATGAACGGAGTTGATGGAGTCGTACTCGCCGTGATCCAAATCACCGATGACCGAGTGCCGAACGGACGGCACCTCCGCGTTCAACACACGTACGGAGCAGCGACGTCTCCTCCTTCTTGATCCAGCAAGGGGGAAGGAGAGGTTGATGGAGATCCAGCAGCACGACGGCGTGGTGGTGGAAGTAGCGGGATCCCGGCAGGGCTTCGCCAAGCGCAAGCGGGAGGGAGACGTGTTGCAGGGGGAGAGGGAGGCGCCAAGGGCTGTGGTGCTGCTGCCCATCCTCCCCCCACTATATATAGGGACCCATGGGGGGGAGCCGGCCCTGGGAGATCAGATCTCCAAGGGGGGGCGACGGCCAAGGGGGAAGGGGGGTGGCTTCCCCCCAAGCCAAGTGGGGCGCCCCCCACCCCTAGGGTTTCCAACCCTAGGCGCAGGGGGAGGCCCAAGGGGGGCGCCCCAGCCCACTAAGGGCTGGTTCCCTTCCCACTTCAGCCCATGGGGCCCTCCGGGATAGGTGGCCCCACCCGGTGGACCCCCGGGACCCTTCCGGTGATCCCGGTACAATACCGATAACCCCCAAAACTTTCCCGGTGGCCGAAACTGGACTTCCCATATAATTCTTCACCTCCGGACCATTCCGGAACTCCTCGTGACATCCGGGATCTCATCCGGGACTCCGAACAACTTTCGGGTTTCCGCATACTAATATCTCTACAACCCTAGCGTCACCGAACCTTAAGTGTGTAGACCCTACGGGTTCGGGAGACATGCAGACATGACCGAGACGCCTCTCCGGTCAATAACCAACAGCGGGATCTGGATACCCATGTTGGCTCCCACATGTTCCATGATGATCTCATCGGATGAACCATGATGTCGAGGATTCAATCAATCCCGTATACAATTCCCTTTGTCAATCGGTACGTTACTTGCCCGAGATTCGATCGTCGGTATCCCAATACCTTGTTCAATCTCGTTACCGGCAAGTCACTTTACTCGTACCGTAATGCATGATCCCGTGGCTAACTCCTTAGTCACATTGAGCTCATTATGATGATGCATTACCGAGTGGGCCCAGAGATACCTCTCCGTCATACGGAGTGACAAATCCCAGTCTCGATCCGTGTCAACCCAACAGACACTTTCAGAGATACCCGTAGTGTACCTTTATAGTCACCCAGTTACGTTGTGACGTTTGGTACACCCAAAGCACTCCTACGGCATCCGGGAGTTACACGATCTCATGGTCTAAGGAAAAGATACTTGACATTGGAAAAGCTCTAGCAAACGAACTACACGATCTTTTAGGCTATGCTTAGGATTGGGTCTTGTCCATCACATCATTCTCCTAATGATGTGATCCCGTTATCAATGACATCCAATGTCCATAGTCAGGAAACCATGACTATCTGTTGATCAACGAGCTAGTCAACTAGAGGCTTACTAGGGACACGTTGTGGTCTATGTATTCACACATGTATTACGATTTCCGGATAACACAATTATAGCATGAACAATAGACAATTATCATGAACAAAGAAATATAATAATAACCATTTATTATTGCCTCTAGGGCATATTTCCAACAGTCTCCCACTTGCACTAGAGTCAATAATCTAGTTACATTGTGATGAATCGAACACCCATAGCGTTCTGGTGTTGATCATGTTTTGCTCTAGGGAGAGGTTTAGTCAACGGATCTGCTACATTCAGGTCCGTATGTACTTTACAAATATCTATGTCTCCATTTTGAACACTTTCACGAATGGAGTTGAAGCGACGCTTGATATGCCTGGTCTTCCTGTGAAACCTGGGCTCCTTGGCAAGGGCAATAGCTCCAGTGTTGTCACAGAAGAGAGTCATCGGGCCCGACGCATTGGGAATCACCCCTAGGTCGGTAATGAACTCCTTCATCCAGATTGCTTCTTGCGCTGCCTCTGAGGCTGCCATGTACTCCGCTTCACATGTAGATCCCGCCACGACGCTTTGCTTGCAACTGCACCAGCTTACTGCCCCTCCATTCAAAATATACACGTATCCGGTTTGTGACTTCGAGTCATCCAGATCTGTGTCGAAGCTAGCGTCGACGTAACCCTTTACGACGAGCTCTTCGTCACCTCCATAAACGAGAAACATATCCTTAGTCCTCTTCAGGTACTTCAGGATATTCTTGACCGCTGTCCAGTGTTCCATGCCGGGATTACTTTGGTACCTTCCTACCAAACTTACGGCAAGGTTTACATCAGGTCTGGTACACAGCATGGCATACATAATAGACCCTATGGCCGAGGCATAGGGGATGACACTCATCTTTTCTCTATCTTCTGCCGTGGTCGGGCATTGAGCCGTGCTCAATTGCACACCTTGCAATACAGGCAAGAACCCCTTCTTGGACTGATCCATATTGAACTTCTTCAATATCTTGTCAAGGTACGTACTCTGTGAAAGACCAATGAGGCGTCTTGATCTATCTCTATAGATCTTGATGCCTAATATATAAGCAGCTTCTCCAAGGTCCTTCATTGAAAAACACTTATTCAAATAGGCCTTTATACTTTCCAAGAATTCTATATCATTTCCCATCAATAGTATGTCATCCACATATAATAAGAGAAATGCTACAGAGCTCCCACTCACTTTCTTGTAAACACAGGCTTCTCCATAAGTCTGTGTAAACCCAAACGCTTTGATCATCTCATCAAAACGAATGTTCCAACTCCGAGATGCTTGCACCAGCCCATAGATGGAGCGCTGGAGCTTGCATACCTTGTTAGCATTCTTAGGATCGACAAAACCTTCCGGCTGCATCATATACAATTCTTCCTTAAGAAAGCCGTTAAGGAATGCCGTTTTGACGTCCATTTGCCATATCTCATAATCATAGAATGCGGCAATTGCTAACATGATTCGGACGGACTTCAGCTTCGCTACGGGTGAGAAAGTCTCATCGTAGTCAACCCCTTGAACTTGTCGATAACCCTTAGCGACAAGTCGAGCCTTATAGATGGTCACATTACCATCCGCGTCTGTCTTCTTCTTAAAGATCCATTTATTTTCTATGGCTCGCCGATCATCGGGCAAGTCAGTCAAAGTCCATACTTCGTTTTCATACATGGATCCTATCTCGGATTTCATGGCTTCTAGCCATTTGTCGGAATCCGGGCCCGCCATCGCTTCTTCATAGTTCGAAGGTTCACCGTTGTCTAACAACATGATTTCCAGGACAGGGTTGCCGTACCACTCTGGTGCGGAACGTGTCCTTGTGGACCTACGAAGTTCAGCAGTAACTTGATCCGAAGCTTCATGATCATCATCATTAACTTCCTCCCCAGTCGGTGTAGGCACCACAGGAACATCTTCCCGCGCTGCGCTACTTTCCGGTTCGGAAGGGGTGACTATCACCTCATCAAGTTCCACTTTCCTCCCACTCAATTCTTTCGAGAGAAACTCTTTCTCCAGAAAGGACCCGTTCTTGGCAACAAAGATCTTGCCTTCGGATCTGAGGTAGAAGGTATACCCAATAGTTTCCTTAGGGTATCCTATGAAGACGCATTTTTCCGACTTGGGTTCGAGCTTTTCAGGTTGAAGTTTCTTGACATAAGCATCGCATCCCCAAACTTTTAGAAACGACAGCTTAGGTTTCTTCCCAAACCATAATTCATACGGTGTCGTCTCAACGGATTTCGACGGAGCCCTATTTAAAGTGAATGCGGCAGTCTCTAAAGCATAGCCCCAAAATGAGAGCGGTAGATCGGTAAGAGACATCATAGATCGCACCATATCCAATAGAGTGCGATTACGACGTTCGGACACACCGTTTCGCTGAGGTGTTCCAGGCGGCGTGAGTTGTGAAACGATTCCACATTTCCTTAAGTGCGTACCAAATTCGTGACTTAAATATTCTCCACCACGATCTGATCGTAAGAACTTTATTTTCCTGTCACGTTGATTCTCAACCTCACTCTGAAATTCCTTGAACTTTTCAAAGGTTTCAGACTTGTGTTTCATTAGGTAGACATACCCATATCTACTTAAGTCATCAGTGAGAGTGAGAACATAACGATATCCTCCGCGAGCCTCAACACTCATTGGACCGCACACATCGGTATGTATGATTTCCAATAAATTGGTTGCTCGCTCCATTGTTCCGGAGAACGGAGTCTTGGTCATCTTACCCATGAGGCATGGTTCGCACGTGTCAAATGATTCGTAATCAAGAGACTCCAAAAGTCCATCTGCATGGAGCTTCTTCATGCGTTTGACACCAATGTGACCAAGGCGGCAGTGCCACAAGTATGTGGGACTATCGTTATCAACTTTACATCTTTTGGTATTCACACTATGAATATGTGTAACATCACGTTCGAGATTCATCAAGAATAAACCATTGACCAGCGGGGCATGACCATAAAACATATCTCTCATATAAATAGAACAACCATTATTCTCGGATTTAAATGAGTAGCCATCTCGAATTAAACGAGATCCAGATACAATGTTCATGCTCAAAGCTGGCACTAAATAACAATTATTGAGGTTTAAAACTAATCCCGTAGGTAAATGTAGAGGTAGCGTGCCGACGGCGATCACATCGACCTTGGAACCATTCCCGACGCGCATCGTCACCTCGTCCTTTGCCAGTCTCCGCTTATTCCGCAGTTCCTGTTTTGAGTTACAAATATGAGCAACCGCACCGGTATCAAATACCCAGGAGCTACTACGAGTACTGGTAAGGTACACATCAATTACATGTATATCACATATACCTTTGGTGTTGCCGGCCTTCTTGTCCGCTAAGTATTTGGGGCAGTTCCGCTTCCAGTGACCACTTCCCTTGCAATAAAAGCACTCAGTCTCAGGCTTGGGTCCATTCTTCGACTTCTTCCCGGCAACTGGCTTACCGGGCGCGGCAACTCCCTTGCCGTCCTTCTTGAAGTTCTTCTTACCCTTGCCTTTCTTGAACTTAGTGGTTTTATTCACCATCAACACTTGATGTTCCTTTCTGATCTCCACCTCCGCTGATTTCAGCATTGAATATACCTCAGGAATGGTCTTTTCCATCCCCTGCATATTGAAGTTCATCACAAAGCTCTTGTAGCTTGGTGGAAGCGACTGAAGGATTCTGTCAATGACCGCGTCATCCGGGAGATTAACTCCCAGCTGAGACAAGCGGTTGTGCAACCCAGACATTCTGAGTATGTGCTCACTAACAGAACTATTTTCCTCCATTTTACAGCTGAAGAACTTGTCGGAGACTTCATATCTCTCGACCCGGGCATGAGCTTGGAAAACCATTTTCAGCTCTTCGAACATCTCATATGCTCCATGTTTCTCAAAACGCTTTTGGAGCCCCGGTTCTAAGCTGTAAAGCATGCCGCACTGAACGAGGGAGTAATCATCAGCACGTGATTGCCAAGCGTTCATAACGTCTTGGTTCTCTGGGATGGGTGCTTCACCTAGCGGTGCTTCTAGGACATAATCTTTCTTGGCAGCTATGAGGATGATCCTCAGGTTCCGGACCCAGTCCGTATAGTTGCTGCCATCATCTTTCAGCTTGGTTTTCTCTAGGAACGCGTTGAAGTTGAGGACAACGTGGGCCATTTGATCTACAAGACATATTGTAAAGATTTTAGACTAAGTTCATGATAATTAAGTTCATCTAATCAAATTATTCAATGAACTCCCACTCAGATAGACATCCCTCTAGTCATCTAAGTGAAACATGATCCGAGTTAACTAGGCCGTGTCCGATCATCACGTGAGACGGACTAGTCAAGATCGGTGAACATCTCCATGTTGATCGTATCTTCTATACGACTCATGCTCGACCTTTCGGTCCTCCGTGTTCCGAGGCCATGTCTGTACATGCTAGGCTCGTCAAGTCAACCTAAGTGTATTGCGTGTGTTCCGAGGCCATGTCTGTACATGCTAGGCTCGTCAACACCCGTTGTATGCGAACGTTAGAATCTATCACACCCGATCATCACGTGGTGCTTCGAAACAACGAACCTTCGCAACGGTGCACAGTTAGGGGGAACACTTTCTTGAAATTATTATAAGGGATCATCTTACTTACTACCGTCGTTCTAAGCAAATAAGATGCAAAACATGATAAACATCACATGCAATCAAATAGTGACATGATATGGCCAATATCATTTTGCTCCTTTGATCTCCATCTTCGGGGCACCATGATCATCTTCGTCACCGGCATGACACCATGATCTCCATCATCATGATCTCCATCATTGTGTCTTCATGAAGTTGTCACGCCAACGATTACTTCTACTTCTATGGCTAACGCGTTTAGCAATAAAGTAAAGTAATTTACATGGCGTTATTCAATGACACGCAGGTCATACAAAAAATAAAGACAACTCCTATGGCTCCTGCCGGTTGTCATACTCATCGACATGCAAGTCGTGATTCCTATTACAAGAATATGATCAATCTCATACATCACATATATCATTCATCACATCTTCTGGCCATATCACATCACATAGCACATGCTGCAAAAACAAGTTAGACGTCCTCTAATTGTTGTTGCAAGTTTTTACGTGGCTTGTATAGGTTTCTAGCAAGAACGTTTCTTACCTACGTAAAACCACAACGTGATATGCCAATTTCTATTTACCCTTCATAAGGACCCTTTTGATCGAATCCGTTCCGACTAAAGTGGGAGAGACAGACACCCGCTAGCCACCTTATGCAACTAGTGCATGTCAGTCGGTGGAACCTGTCTCACGTAAGCGTACGTGTAAGGTCGGTCCGGGCCGCTTCATCCCACAATTCCGCCGAAACAAGATAAGACTAGTAGCAGCAAGAAGAATTGGCAACATCTACGCCCACAACTGCTTTGTGTTCTACTCGTGCATAGTAACTACGCATAGGCCTGGCTCATGATGCCACTGTTGGGGATCGTAGCAGAATTTCAAAATTTCCTACGCATCACCAAGATCCATCTATGGAGTATACTAGCAACGAGGGGAAAGGAGTGCATCTACATACCCTTGTAGATCACGAGCAGAAGCGTTCTAATGAATGGGGTTGATGGAGTCGTACTCGCCGTGATCCAAATCACCGATGACCGAGTGCCGAACGGACGGCACCTCCGCGTTCAACACACGTACGGAGCAGCGACGTCTCCTCCTTCTTGATCCAGCAAGGGGGAAGGAGAGGTTGATGGAGATCCAGCAGCACGACGGCGTGGTGGTGGAAGTAGCGGGATCCCGGCAGGGCTTCGCCAAGCGCAAGCGGGAGGGAGAGGTGTTGCAGGGGGAGAGGGAGGCGCCAAGGGCTGTGTTGCTGCTGCCCTCCCTCCCCCGCCACTATATATAGGGACCCCTAGGGGGGCGCCGGCCCTGGGAGATCAGATCTCCAAGGGGGGGCGGCGGCCAAGGGGGAAGGGGGGTGGCTTCCCCCCCAAGCCAAGTGGGGCGCCCCCCACCCCTAGGGTTTCCAACCCTAGGCGCAGGGGGAGGCCCAAGGGGGGGCGCCCCAGCCCACTAAGGGCTGGTTCCCTTCCCACTTCAGCCCATGGGGCCCTCCGGGATAGGTGGCCCCACCCGGTGGACCCCCGGGACCCTTCCGGTGGTCCCGGTACAATACCGATAACCCCCGAAACTTTCCCGGTGGCCGAAACTGGACTTCCCATATATAATTCTTCACCTCCGGACCATTCCGGAACTCCTCGTGACGTCCGGGATCTCATCCGGGACTCCAAACAACTTTCGGGTTTCCGCATACTAATATCTCTACAACCCTAGCGTCACCGAACCTTAAGTGTGTAGACCCTACGGGTTCGGGAGACATGCAGACATGACCGAGACGCCTCTCCGGTCAATAACCAACAGCGGGATCTGGATACCCATGTTGGCTCCCACATGTTCCACGATGATCTCATCGGATGAACCACGATGTCGAGGATTCAATCAATCCCGTATACAATTCCCTTTGTCAATCGGTACGTTACTTGCCCGAGATTCGATCGTCGGTATCCCAATACCTTGTTCAATCTCGTTACCGGCAAGTCACTTTAATCATACCGTAATGCATGATCCCGTGGCTAACTCCTTAGTCACATTGAGCTCATTATGATGATGCATTACCGAGTGGGCCCAAAGATACCTCTCCGTCATACGGAGTGACAAATCCCAGTCTCGATCCGTGTCAACCCAACAGACACTTTCAGAGATACCTGTAGTGTACCTCTATAGTAACCCAGTTACGTTGTGACGTTGGGTACACCCAAAGCACTCCTATGGCATCCGGGAGTTACACGATCTCGTGGTCTAAGGAAAAGATACTTGACATTGGAAAAGCTCTAGCAAACGAACTACATGATCTTTTATGCTATGCTTAGGATTGGGTCTTGTCCATCACATCATTCTCCTAATGATGTGATCCCGTTATCAATGACATCCAATGTCCATAGTCAGGAAACCATGACTATCTGTTGATCAACGAGCTAGTCAACTAGAGGCTTACTAGGGACACGTTGTGGTCTATGTATTCACACATGTATTACGATTTCTGGATAACACAATTATAGCATGAACAATAGACAATTATCATGAACAAAGAAATATAATAATAACCATTTATTATTGCCTCTAGGGCATATTTCCAACACTCTTCTCTCTCCTGAGGATGCTACTGAGTACAGGAGTATTGTTGGTGGCCTGCAGTATCTGACGATCACGCGTCCTGATCTCTCATTTGCGATTAATAGGGTGTGCCAGTATCTTCATGCTCCCACTGATGTACACTGGTCTGCTGTGAAGCGCATACTGTGTTATGTGCATCTCACTGTCTCCTTTGGTCTTCACCTGCGCCCCAGTTCCTCCAAAGTTCTTTCTGCATTCTCTGATGCTGATTGGGCTGGGTGTCCAGATGATAGGCGATCCACGGGGGGACATGATGTGTTCTTGGGTCCTAATCTGATCTCCTGGAGTGGACGCAAGCAAGCCACTATTTCCCGCAGCAGCACAGAAGCTGAGTACAAGTCGGTTGCCAATGCAACTGCTGAACTTATATGGATTGAGTCCCTACTTCGAGAGCTAGGAGTTGCTCAGCCACATCCTTCGGTCCTTTGGTGTGACAACATCGGTGCTACGTTTCTGTCGTCAAACCCGGTGTTCCATGCACGGACTAAACACATTGAGATTGACTATCATTTTGTGAGGGAACGTGTTGCACAGAACCTACTACAAGTCAGGTTTATCTCTTCAAAAGATCAACTTGCGGACATCTTCACCAAGCCTCTACCTTCTCCCATGTTTGAGGTCTGTAGGCGCAATCTCAACCTCCTAGATACTTCAGGAGTGAGTTGAGATTGAGGGAGGGTGTTAGACTTCGTATTGTAGCCCTACTGTGTAAACCATACCTTATTGGTATTGGACTTGTATGTCATCATTATATATATGTGATAGGCCACCCCTTTGAGGGTTGAGCCAGTTCCCCCAAAACCTACGGTTTACATTTAGTGACTTCATTGATGTTCTGAGATACATGGCAAAAGTTCAGTAGGCCAGCCAGCATGCACCCGGAGAAGGCTTTCTGCATGCGTCGGAACCACTGTTGTTGGATCATTTCATATATGTACTAACATGCTTAGTAGATAGGTCTACTGATTTCAGGCACGCAGTTGCCACTCGGTAATGGTTTGTCGACACGAATGCCTCCCTCGTAGTGATCTCAGAACGTAACATACCAAGATTCTTTAGGCCTCCTTATGTTCACAGGACAGGAATATCAAAGGAATGGAAAATTCGTAGGAAGTTAGATGCCATGTATCTCAATTCCTATTGGAAAAGAGATGTCATTTGATTCACTGGATAGGAATTTTTCCATTGAGTTTAGGCTAATGTTTTTTTAATTTGAAGTGTGAAGGATTGATTTCTATCCAACATAGGAATAGGAATCCATTCCTACAAATCAAAGGGCTCCAAAGGAATTTTCCTTTAAATATCCTATCCTGTACAGTTCCTACAAACCAAAGGATGCCTTAGAGTGCCAACATGGTTTCTGCATCACTAGTGCAGAACCGGGCTTTAGCGCCGGTTCGTAAGGGCCTTTAGTGCCGGTTCTGCAACCGGCATGAAAGAGTGGAGACTAAAGCCCCCCCCCCTTAGTACCGGTTCGGCACGAACCGGCGCTAACGTGCCACCACGTGGCACGAGCCAGGCCCGGGTGCGTGTAGGACATTAGTACCGGTTGGTAACACCAACCGGTACTAAATGTTTGGGTGTGTTTTGGTTTTAATTTTTATTTTTCCTTTAGTTTTGTGTTTTTAATTTAATTTAGTGATTGTTTTACATTATAATGAGTTGTTAAATCATTAGGTGAAAGTACCGCAGATTAGTTTCGACTAGATGCATGTGGATCCTAGCTAAGTGATGAAGTATATGCCATATACATATTACTTGATCACTTAGTGATCTAAGTAATATGGATATGGCATATACTTGATCACTTAGCTAGGATCCATCCAGTTGAAACTAATATGCGGTTTCTTTCATAAATGATATAATAACTCATCATCATCATCATCATCATATTAATAAAAAACTCTTGCATCATATCATCACCAACAACAGTATATACTAGCTAGCAAAGATATCATCGAGTTCAACATGGTCATGATATTATAAGCGTTCATAACACCACAAAAGCAAATCACTCTTTGAGATTAAGTTCAGGACGAAGAACACGGACACGCATGAGAGGACAATAAGTACTAAGAGCATGATAACTAGCTAAATCACTCTTGCTGCTCTCTCTCAGGTAAAATAGCATAGAACATGTATAGCTCTACTGATTCATCATATTGGAGCATGCAGATGAACCTGTCTCCTAATCGTGGGCTGCGCTTCTGATTGCTGCCCCCTAGTACTTCTCTGCGATCGTTAACAATTTTTCTCCAATCTTTCACTATTAAGCATTCATCGCTTTCAGAAATCCTGAATGCACTCATGTGCACTGTAGAATATCTTGGCCGTAAGCTAACAATTGACATGCGACCTTTAGTCTCGATCCACTGAGGCACAACTGTCATCAGGAGTCCCTGTTGAAGAACATCATATAGTAATTAATATACTTAGCAATGAAAGTTTAGCTTAAAAAATAATGTATGCAAAAGATGCACTGAGGACTAATAGTAAAAATCTTACCATCTTTCCTAAATACATGTGACCGTAGTTCAATACGATCACTATTGGTCGCATGTTTTGAGTACTAAGATTTTCAAATTCAGGAAAATGATTTCTCTTAACAGCATCAAGATCCTCAAGCCATGAAACATAATGACTTATCTCCTCGCAGTTTAGTTCAGCTCCGGGACAGTAGTAGGTCCTGTCTACCAAGCGCCGGACATGTTTGCTTGAATGGAAATAAGCTGTCAATAGAAATTAGTTGTCAACTATTTTTGAATAAACAATATCAAAGACATAAATATGGTTGAGAAACTCACATAATGGTAGAACTGGAGGCATCTGCACATCGACCCAGATGTCTCTATTACCTTCAATATCATCTTCCGGACGAATATCAAAGGTGATAACCATATCAGGCTCAAATGCATAAGCCTTGCATAGTGCTTGCCAAGTTTTGAATTCAAAATAGGTGTACGTGTCTGCATTGTATAATTTGACGTTGAAAGTATAACCATGCTCGGTCTTCAGGTAAACTCTCTTTACCTCCATAGTTTCCATAGCACTGAAACCTATCTTATCCAAGACAAAAATTCTTGCATGGCAGGGGATGCGCTAGTAGAATAGTGAAAATTTAAAATTATAAGTTGAAGCAAATGAAGCATATATAAGTCATGCTTAATTACGAAAAAAGACTTTTTGTTGTGACTTACTGTATCCACTTCGAAGGTCTCATCCAGCTTGATGCTGAAGCGCCTATCATCAACAAGGAAATTTCTGTCGCACAGGCCGCGCTGGTCTTCACAGAATTCGCACTTAATGAAATCTTTTTCGTCGTCAGGCGACATTTCCTATGTTCATATAGGTGAAACATTAAACACTTACTAGTTCTATTTATTCAACTAATTCAACTACTTCTATTAGTTCAACTAGTTCTATTAATTCAACTAATTCAACTAAGCATTTAATAAAAATAAACTTGTTCTATTAATTTTCTTACTAAAATAAAGTAGCTAGTTCTATATAGTAATATTTTAATTAGATCATCAAATCTCAGATATCTAAATTTTCTTACTAAAAATAAACTAGTTCTATTAATTCAACTAAGAATTTACTAAAAATAAACTAGTTCTATTAATTTTCTTACTAAAATATATATAAAGTAGCTATATATAGTAATATTTTAATTAGATCATCAAATCTCAGATATCTAAATTTTCTTACTAAAAATAAACTAGTTCTATTAATTCAACTAAGAATTTATTAAAAATAAACTAGTTCTATTAATTTTCTTACTAAAATATATAAAGTAGCTATATATATAGTAATATTTTAATTAGATCATCAAATCTCATATACCTAAATTTTCTTACTAAAAATGAACTAGTCCTACTAATTCAACTAGTTCAACTAAGCATTTACTAAAAATAAACTAGTTATATTAATTCAACTAGTTCAAATAATCTCACATACCTAAATTTTCTTACTAAAAATAAACTTGTTCTATTAATTTTCATACTAAAAATAAACTAGTTATATTAATTCAACTAGTTCAAATCTCATACATATACCTAATTAATATCTAGCTAATTCATCTAAATTGACATTAATATTTAACATCTTTTCCGTATAATTCATCTAACATTAACATTCTAACATTCGTATCTACGTAATTTATCTAACATTAATCTAAACAACAGAAAATAAGTAAAAACAATATGTGTGTGTGTGTCTCTCTGTGTGTGTGTGTATGTGTGTGTGTACGAGCGGGGGGCGGCGGCGTACGGGCGGCGGCGCGGGACGGCGATGCGACGGGGACGGTGCGACGACGAGCGGCGGGCCGGGGGCAACGGCGCGATTGAGACGGCGACGTAGTACGGGGCAGCGGCGACGGGCGGCGGGGGCGACAGCGGTGACGGCGACGACGGGCGGCGGGGGCGACGGCGGTGACGGCGACGACGGGCGGCGGGGGCGGCGAGGGCGGCGCGCGATGGGCAACGGCGCGGCGGCGGCGGCGGCAATGTCGCGCGAAGTAGTTGGAGAAGAAGGGGTGGTCGATGAAATTGAATTTTTCATAAGTGCCATATATATAGGAGGGGCCTTTAGTACCGGTTGGAGCCACCAACCGGTACTAAAGGCCAATTTTCGCCAGGCCAAGGGGCGGGAAACTGCCCCTTTAGTACCGGTTCGTGGCTCCAACCGGTACTAAAGGCCCCCCCTTTAGTACCGGTTGGAGCCACGACCCGGTACTAAAGGGATGCTCTTGCGTAGGAGCGGTGCGGGCAAGTTTAGTCCCACCTCGCTAGCCGAGGGGCGCCCGCACCAGTTTAAAACACTAGTAGAAAATAGGGCATAGGTCACAGGGCAATTTTCACATTAGCCCCGGTTCAGTCACGGACCGGGACCCATGGGGGCATTCGTCCCGGTTCGTGAGCCCAGGGGGCCGGCCGGGGCCTCGTGGGCATTGGTCCCGGTTCGTATGGAACCATTTGTCCCGGTTCGAGCCACGAACCAGGACTAATGGTCCTCGCTCCTGGCCCACAACCATTTGTCCCGGTTCTTGGCATGAACCGGGACAGAAGGCCCGGATTTAGTACCGGTTCATGCCACGAACCGGGACCAATGAGGTGCCTATATATACCCCTCGCCCGCGAGCAGAGCACTCCAGTGCTCTGTTTTTCTCTGGCCGGCGAGGGGAGGGCTTTGTGGTGCTCTAGCTCACCTCCTATGCACATGAGGTGTTCGATGAAATGCCCGAGCCACACTAGTTAAGCTTTGTCCTCTCGAAGCTCGACCTCAAAGCTCCATTTTCCTCGAGATTTGTCTAGGTTTAGCGGCCCGTCACGTCCCATTCCCGTCTTCACCGCCGTCGACCGCCCGCGCCGATCTCGTCGCCGGCAACACCGTGGTGAGCCTCTTGTTCTTATCTTCTTTTTGAAAGAAAAAAATTCTTACTTTAGATAGATACTTGTCTAATTTTCTTACTATTTTATTCCTTCTTATTACATAGTGCGATGGTTTTGGTATCCGCCCCCGTCGGCCCTCGTCCTGTCTATGATTCGGATGTGGTATATATTATCTTTTTATAACTATTTGATTCATTTATTGTTTATGACAAATATACCGACCAGCGTGACATAGATTTTATTTATCTAGGAGGTGGTTGAACCGGAAATTCTAACCGACCCTATTGTCGAGAGGTTAAATTTAGTTGAAGAAGAAAACAATTACTTGAAGGAAAAAATAAAAAAATTGAGGAGGAGAAGATGATATTGGAGTTGCATGTTGCGGATGTCGTCGATGATCACAAGATCAAGATGGATGCAATGCGCTTGAAGATTAGAAAGATTAGAAAATATGCCATTCATACCGAGGCTTGGTATCATTATGCCGTTGGATCAATTGTTACCTTGGTTGCGATTATGATCGCATTTGTTTTCGCATTGAAATGTTTTACATAGTTTCAATGTATGGTTTAATTAATTAGATGCTCTGGAGAGCTATATATATGTTGTTAGATGAGAACTATGTATGTACTTTGGTTCTAATGTGATGATGAACTTCTATTAATTTGGTCACTTAATTATCTATTCATGATGTTCTGTAATGGTTTTTGACACACTTAATTATATATAATGCACGCAGATGAACCGGCAATGGATGTACGGTGACAGACACACCTCCGAGTACATTAAGGGCGTGCATGATTTTCTCGAAGTGGCTGAGGCAAACAAGCAGAATGGTTTTATGTGTTGTCCATGCCCTACATGTGGGAATACGAAGTCTTACTCTGACCGGAAAATCCTTCATGCCCACCTGCTTTACAAGGGTTTCATGCCACACTATAATGTTTGGACGAGGCACGGAGAAATGGGGGTTATGATGGAAGACGGCGAAGAAGAAGAGGACGATGACAACTATGTGCCCCCTGAATACGGTGATGCTGCAACGGGGGAAGCTGCTGAAGATCAAGAGGAACCAGACGATGTGCCCAATGATGCTGCAAGGGGGGAAGCTGCTGAAGATGAAGAGGAACCAGTGCCCGATGATGATGATCTCCGCCGGGTCATTGTCGATGCAAGGACGCAATGCGAAAGTCAAAAGGAGAAGCTGAAGTTCGATCGCATGTTAGAGGATCACAAAAAAGGGTTGTACCCCAATTGCGAAGATGGCAACACAAAGCTCGGTACCGTACTGGAATTGCTGCAGTGGAAGGCAGAGAATGCTGTGCCTGACAAAGGATTTGAGAAGCTATTGAAAATATTGAAGAAGAAGCTTCCAAAGGATAACGAATTGCCCGACAGTACATACGCAGCAAAGAAGGTCGTATGCCCTCTAGGATTGGAGGTGCAGAAGATACATGCATGCCCTAATGACTGCATCCTCTACCGCGGTGCGTACAAGGATCTGAACGCATGCCCGGTATGCGGTGCATTGCGGTATAAGATCAGACGAGATGACCCTGGTGATGTTGACGGCGAGCCCCCCAGGAAGAGGGTTCCTGCGAAGGTGATGTGGTATGCTCCTATAATACCACGGTTGAAACGTCTGTTCAGAAACGAAGAGCATGCCAAGTTGATGCGATGGCACAGTGAGGACCGTAAGAAAGACGGGAAGTTGAGAGCACCCGCTGACGGGTCGCAGTGGAGAAAAATCGAGAGAAAGTACTGGGCTGAGTTTGCAGCTGACCCAAGGAACGTATGGTTTGGTTTAAGCGCGGATGGCATTAATCCTTTCGGGGAGCAGAGCAGCAATCACAGCACCTGGCCCGTGACTCTATGTATGTATAACCTTCCTCCTTGGATGTGCATGAAGCGGAAGTTCATTATGATGCCAGTTCTCATCCAAGGCCCTAAGCAACCCGGCAACGACATTGATGTGTACCTAAGGCCATTAGTTGAAGAACTTTTACAGCTGTGGAATGGAAACGGTGTACGTACGTGGGATGAGCACAAACAGGAGGAATTTAACCTGCACGCGTTGCTGTTTGTAACCATCAACGATTGGCCCGCTCTCAGTAACCTTTCAGGACAGACAAACAAGGGATACCACGCATGCACGCACTGTTTAGATGACACTGAAAGTATATACCTGGACAAAAGCAGGAAGAATGTGTACCTGGGCCATCGTCGATTTCTTCCGACCAACCATCAATGTCGAAAGAAAGGCAAGCATTTCAAAGGCGAGGCAGATCACCGGAAGAAGCCCGCCATGCGTACCGGTGATCACGTACTTGCTATGGTCAATGATTTACACGTAATCTTTGGAAAGGGTCCCGGCGGACTAGCTGTTCCGAATGACGTTGAGGGACACGCACCCATGTGGAAGAAGAAATCTATATTTTGGGACCTACCCTACTGGAAAGAGCTAGAGGTCCGCTCTTCAATCGACGTGATGCACGTGACGAAGAACCTTTGCGTGAACCTGCTAGGCTTCTTGGGCGTGTATGGGAAGACAAAAGATACACCTGAGGCACGGGAGGACCTGCAACGTTTGCACGAAAAAGACGGCATGCCTCCGAAGCAGTATGAAGGTCCTGCCAGCTACGCTCTTACGAAAGAAGAGAAAGAAATCTTCTTTGAATGCCTGCTCAGTATGAAGGTCCCGACTGGCTTCTCGTCGAATATAAAGGGAATAATAAATATGCCAGAGAAAAAGTTCCAGAACCTAAAGTCTCATGACTGCCACGTGATTATGACGCAACTGCTTCCGGTTGCATTGAGGGGGCTTCTACCGGAAAACGTCCGATTAGCCATTGTGAAGCTATGTGCATTCCTCAATGCAATCTCTCAGAAGGTGATCGATCCAGAAATCATACCAAGGCTAAGGAGTGATGTGGCGCAATGTCTTGTCAGTTTCGAGCTGGTGTTCCCACCATCCTTCTTCAATATCATGACGCACGTCCTAGTTCATCTAGTCGACGAGATTGTCATTCTGGGGCCCGTATTTCTACACAATATGTTCCCCTTTGAGAGGTTCATGGGAGTCCTAAAGAAATATGTCCGTAACCGCGCTAGGCCAGAAGGAAGCATCTCCATGGGCCATCAAACAGAGGATGTCATTGGGTTTTGTGTTGACTTCATTCCTGGCCTTAAGAAGATAGGTCTCCCTAAATCGCGGTATGAGGGGAGACTGACTGGAAAAGGCACGCTTGGAGGGGGGAACTCAATAATATGCAGGGACGGATATTCTTGGTCTGAAGCACACTACACAGTTCTACAGAACTCTACCTTGGTGACCCCGTATGTCGATGAACACAAGAACAGTCTGCGCTCCAAACACCCGGAGCAGTGTGACGACTGGATTACATGTGAACACATCAGGACTTTCAGCAGTTGGTTGGAAACACGTCTCAGAGGTGACACCACTGTTTGTGATGAGTTGTACTCGTTGTCCAGGGGACCATCTTCGACTGTATTGACTTACAAAGGATACGAGATAAATGGGAATACATTTTACACGATCGCCCAAGATCAAAAGAGCACCAACCAAAACAGCGGTGTCCGCTTTGATGCAGCAACCGAGAGGGGAAAGGACACATATTATGGTTACATAATGGACATATGGGAACTTGACTACGGACATGATTTTAAGGTCCCTTTGTTTAAGTGCAAATGGGTCAATCTGTCAGGAGGCGGGGTACAGGTAGACCCACAGTACGGAATGACAACAGTGGATCTGAACAATCTTGGGTACACTGACGAACCGTTCGTCCTAGCCAATGATGTGGCACAGGTTATCTATGTGAAGGACATGTCTACCAGACCGAGGAAAAGAAAAGATAAGGAAGCGAATACATCATACGATGAGCCAAAGCGGCACATAGTTCTTTCAGGAAAAAGGGACATTGTGGGAGTGGAGGGCAAGACAGACATGTCTGAAGATTATGAAAAGTTTCATGAAATTCCTCCCTTCAAAGTCAAGGCTGACCCAAGCATCCTGATAAACGATGAAGATTATCCATGGTTACGGCGCAATAAGCAAATGACACAAGCGAAGAAAAAGTGAAGACTTTCTCCCGCAACTATTATGATGATAGCATGCCAACTTTGTAATAGACGAGTATGATACCATTGTCCGTTTTGTACAAGAAGTGCATCTAGTTTTTGCCGTAACCCTCTCAACTTTCTTGCACATGCTATGTGGATGAAATGATGATACCATGCCAACTTTCAACCTTTTCAGAGTTCATTTGAAATGCTTTATAAGCCCTGAGTGCAGAGAGGTTAGGCCCGTAAGCCTGCTTTAGAGAGGAGCTCGACAGCTCAGGCGCACCGCACCTTATAAACAGGTGCGGCTCTCTCTTAGCTAGCGAGGTGGGACTAAACTCACCACCACGCCGCTGTGCAAGGCCATTGGTCCCGGTTGGTGGCACGAACCGGGACCAATTCCACCCTTTGGTCCCTGTTGGTGCCACGAACCGGTACTAATGAGGCTGTGGCCCCACGAGCACCTTTAGTACCTGTTCGTGGCACGAACCGGTACTAGAGTTTCTTACTAGCTAAGCAGTTTTTTAGTCCCACCTCGCTAGCTGAGAGGCACTAGGAGCGGTTTATAAGCCCTGAGTGCAGAGACGATGAAGAAGAGGCGCAATGCTCACGTTGCTTAGCTTCAAGCCTTGAGGAATAAGGTAGACTGCATCGAGCTATGTGCAGTGCAGTCTACACTATTCCGAAAGGCTTGAAGCAAATCAACGCGCATTGCGCCTCTTTTTTATTTTTAATCATTAAAAGCAAAAAGAATTTTCATAAAGAACTTTTTTTGATAGAAACTTTAATAGCAGAAAGAATTATCATAAAGTAAAATAAATAAGTAATTAGAAACAAAATAAAATAAAATAAATAAGTTTTTTGTTGTAAGTAGAAATAAAACAAAATAAATATAGCAAAAAAGAAAATAAAAAAACTAAATACAGCAAAAAGAATTTTCATAAAGAACTAATGGCACTAATAGAAAGTTTATATGTTTTCTAAAACTAATGGCACTAACAGACAGTTTATAATTTTGCTGACCTAAAAGCAAAAAGAATTAAAAAATAAAGCAAAAAACAAAAGAAAATAAATAATGCAAAAAATTTAAAAAACTGCCACCTATTGGGCCACCACGGCCTGAATACGACTAGAAACCCAACCTGGGCCAGGATTCAGGCCCGCAGAAGGCCCAATAGGCCAACAGACAGCACAGTGTGACATTAGGCCCGTAAGCCTGCATTTGAGAGGAGCTCGAGAGGGCAGCCGCAGTGGAGCTTATAAACCACTCCGAGCCCCTCTCAACTAGCGAGGTGGGACTAAACTTTTGGCCGCGCGCAGCGCAAGGCCTTTGGTCCCGGTTGGTGGCACCAACCGGGACCAATGCCCCCCCTTTAGTCCCGGTTGGTGCCACCAACCGGGACCAAAGGCCGCCGCTTCCCGCCCTTTGGGCTGCTGAAAAAGAGGCCTTTGGTCCCGGTTGGTGGCACCAACCGGGACTAATGCCCACCTTTAGTCCCGGTTGGTGCCACGAACCGGGACTAAAGGTTTTGGTATATAAGTCCACACTTAGGAAATTTTCGACATACCTCGCCAGTTGCCCCCGATGCCGCCAGGCTGCCCGTGCTCGCCGTCGCCGCCCGCTCCTCATCGCCGTCGCCCCGCGCCCTTGCCTCGACGGGTCGCCGCCCGGTGCTCGTCGCCGTCGCCCTGCCCCCACGCGCCGCCCCGCCTCATGCTCCCCTGCTCGCGCGCGCCGCCTCGGCGCCCCGAGCCCCCCTGCCCGGCCCGCGCGTGCTCGCCGGCGCCCTCGCCGCCCCCGCCCCGTCCCGGCTCCGTGCGCCGGCGCCCTCGCCGCCCCCGCCCCCGCCGTCGCCATCGTCCTAGCCGCCCCCGCTGTGAGAGCCGCCGCCCCGGCTCTGTTTTTTATTTTTATTAGTTTAATTTTTTTGTTCATGTGTGATGTATATGTGTATGTGGCTATAATGTATATGTGAACAAAAAAAATTGTATGTATGTAGATGTTCAAAATGTATGAATATATATGTCAAAAATGTTTTTTTGTTCATAGAAAGTTTTTTGTTCATATATAGAAAGTTTTTATATATGAAAATGGATATATATTCGATATATATGAGAAATGATGATCCACATGGAAAAGTTTTATATATGCAAAAGTTACAATTTTAGAAAAGTTTTATATATCTAGCTAGGAAGGGAAGAAGAAGAAAAAGAAGGATAGGAAAGAAGAAAATAAGAAGAGGAAAGAAAGAAGAAGAAGAGGAGAGGAAGAAGAGGAGATATAAATAAGAAGAGGAAAAAAGAAGAAAAAGAAGAGGAGAAGAAGAAAGGAATAGAGGAGAAGAAGAAAAAATAGAAAATATTCTATTTTTTCTTCTTCTCCTCTATTCCTTTCTTCTTCTCCTCTTTTTTTTCTTCTTTTTTTTTCTTCTTTTTTTTCTTCAATCCTCTCCTCTATTCCTTTCTTCTTCTCTCCTCTTTTTATTTCTTCTTCGTTTTCTTATCTTTTATCGGGTCTGTCGTCGTCGATATATACCCCTCCCGATAACTTCAACACGAGGGGGGATAACTTCAACACGAGGGGGGGTCGATATACCCCCTCCCCGATAACATTATTTTCCCGTGTATATATGTCGTCGTTGTCGATATAACCCCCTCCTGATAACTTCAACACGTGGGGGGGTCGATATACCCCCTCCCCGATAACATTATTTTCCCGTGTATGTATGTTGTCGTTGTCGATATTACCCCCTCCCGATAACTTCAACACGAGGGGGGGTCGATATACCCCCTCCTCGATAACATTATTTTCCCGCGTGTATGTATGTCGTCGTTGTCGATATATATAACTCCCTCCCAGATAACTTCGACATGATGGACGGTCGATATGTATACCCCCTCTCGACCGTGATAACTTATACCACGGGAGCACCCCCCCCCCGGCCCTCTCGCTCGACCAAAACTCTCGAGGACACCCAAACCCTAGAAAAAAACGATGTCGGTCTCCTACCCCCTCCCACCGCGCCCCTACCCTTGAAGCGTTGCCTAGGCCACCCCAAACCCGGAATAAGCTAGGTCTACGTTTGCACTAATATATCCACCTGCTGTCATGTTTGTGTAATAATTGCCATGTTGTAATATTTGCAGAAACAATGGAGCACGGACGAGATGAGCAAGCAGAAGAGGTGTTGGGGGACATAATCTTAGCCGGAGGTGATATCTTGTCGTATCTTAACGACAATGATGGTCTGGAAGAACAGGGTGAAGAAGCAGGCTGCGGTGATCGAAGAGTGGAGGAGGAAAGACATGATTATGATGGCTCCGGTGACCCAATGCTGGTGCAAGAAGGAGCCCGTGGTGACGGCTCCGGTGACCGAACAGAGTCCGGCCAGGTAAATATATTAGTTAAGCCTGTGCTGACTAGCTAATTGATGCATTCATTGTTTTGGTATGTACACATATTAATTAACACTCGTCTTTCTTCTTTTTTCTAGCCCTCCGGATCGAGCACAACTGCGGTAAAGAGACGAGGCCCGAAGAGAAAGTTGCGCTCGGATGAAAGGTTTGAGACCACAGCAATCGCGCGCGACGGCCAACCGATTGAACCCCTCCGGACAAAGGATGCTTTTGCTGCTCAGTGCGGGGTTCTAGTTAGGGACAAGATCCCGATCAGCATCCACCAATGGTATAAGCCTAAGAAGGAAGAGCCTGAGGTGTCTTATGTCAATGATATGCAGAAAGATGATCTTTGGTTTGAGCTGAAGGCAAATTTCACCCTACCGCCAGAGGAGGATCCGGAGAAGCCAGTTATAGAGCAATTAATCAAGTATCATGCTCTTAAGAAGATGGCAGACCTATTCAGGAGGTGGAAGAATGAGCTGAAAACGTTTGTCGACAAAGAAGAGACACCTGAATTCATCGGCCGGTATGAGAAGATCAGAGATCACTAGCCCGCATTTGTGGCCCACAAGACATCGGAAAAGAGTAAGAAGATGTCAGCGACAAACAAGATGAATGCTGCGAAGAAGAAGCTTCACCATCGCACGGGGTCAGGTGGCTACCTCAAAGCCCGGCCTAAGTGGGCCAAGTCTGAGAGGGATCTGCTTGATAAAGGGATCAAACCACAGACAATGAATTGGCCAGACCGTTGCCGGACTTGGTTCTTCGGGGTTGGCGGAACCTTGGACCCTGTATCAGGGAGGTGTCGTTGAACGGACGAGCAACTTGCAATACCCGTCAAGAAGATTCAGCACTATATCGATGCAGCGCAGCAAGGGACGTTCGTTCCAGACAGAGAGAACGACGAGCTCACAATGGCCCTCGGGAATCCTGAGCACCCTGGACGGACACGAGGCACGCCAGGCTCCGTTCCGTGGAAGGCTGGTTTTCCGGACGCGGGCGGTTACAAAACCCAGGAGAGGAGGAAAAAAGTGGAGCAGATCCAAATTCAGCGTCTGCACGAAAGGGTTCAAGTGCTAGAGGAACGAGACAGCAATAGAGATGCCGAAACTGCCCCCGAAGCTACACCGCCATCTCAGCGTAGAAGCAGCGTGGCTTCCACTGAGCTGCCTCAGCTGGAGCATGCGGCTACTCCTAGCTACCCCGTGGATGCTATCACGGAGTCTCAACATTGCCACCTTATGGCGGAATGGCAGAACTTGAAAGTCAAGGCGGCTGTTGGCTCTGTTTTACCTACTGAACCCGGCGCAACCTACCACTGCCGGCCGATTCCTGAAGGATATGCTAGGGTGATGGTGGATGAAATAACGGATGGATTTGAGGACCTCGAGCTTGACCACCCTACCGGTGAAGGGGAGACTCGGCTGGGTTTAGCTCTGAAGACTCCATGCCTATGGCGGAAGGAGCTCATCAAGCTTCCGAACTGGACGGCTCCGGCGAGTAAGGGCACTCCGCCTCCTCCTCCGCCTCCTCCTCCGGCGAGTGATCAGGGCACTCAGCCTCCTTCTCCGGCGCGTGGCGGCACTCCGCCTCCTTCTCCGCCAGTGTCGGCGCGCCAGAGCAGCCAGCCTCCTCCTTCGCCGCCTCGTCAGCAAGGGTGGAAGAGACCCGCCGCCGCTGCGGCTGCTCCGGCGCGTCGTAGTCCTTCTCCTCCGCCTCGTAAGCAAGGAAAGAAGACAGCCGCAGCCGCTCCGTCTGCTCTGCCGGCGTCTAGCAGTACAGCTGCCAGAGGCGGGAGGCAATACAGATTCGGTCCTTCTCTGAAGACTCCAGAGAAGTTACCATATGAGAGGACCGAGGAGGAGAACGCGAAGATCGTGCGAGCCGAAGTGAAGAACTTCTTTGAAGGGGTCAAAGCAAAGAAACATCCACCTCCGGAGGAGAAGGTAGATCCGGTGAAAGCAAAGCGCACTCTGGCTGCCCTGACAAAACCACCAAAGTCTCCGCCAAAAGGCAACTATGAGCGCGTTCTTGCAAAGGCATATGCTGAAGCGGAGCGGTCGGGAAGTACTATCAGTGATAAAAGGATGAAAGAACGACGAGCTGGGAAAAAAATTGCCCAGCTCGGCGAACAAGAGAACCAATCGTGCCCCCCGCTCAAGGTGTCAAAAGACATCGTCGCTAATGATCCGGGTATGGTGCCCGGTTATACCGATCTTGGAGATTACCTGCCCGACGATGTACATTATGAAATCATGGAGGTGGACGAACACAAATGCCATTACGGGAAGCCTCTCGTCAAAGATGTCAAATCTCTAAGCACGATGATGCGAAGACTACATGATTGGTACATGAAAACCTGCAGAGAGTCTGATGGGATGAGTACTTTAACGCTGAGAGTTAAACCCGAGCATGACCTCGTTGGAATTGAACTGCTGAATGTTCCATTTGAGGCTTTCTTCCAGTTTTACAATCTAAAGTCCCTCGAATAAAACAACGATCACTTGCTACTGTCTGTAAGTAGTACTACTTCTGTCATTAAGTCTCTCTATATAGGTCAGCTCTTGCATTGCATGTATTTATACTTATCCTCACTATATTATGCAGATTGAAGATCGCCGAATTGAAGAAAAGACAAATCGGTGATATTGGGTTCATTAACACAAATCTCATAGATGCAACTCAGGTTAAATTTCATGCCAAAGAAGTCGAGGCCAACTTGCTACAATCGTTGGTAATAAATCAAAACAAAGATATAATACTCTTTCCTTACAACTTCAAGTGAGTGTTACTGTCTTCTGCATATTCGGTTTCCCTTTATTAGTCCAGGTTATGGTAATGTAATTGATGACTTATGCATGCATGCGCAGCTTCCACTATATTCTCCTAGAGATTAAGCTTGAGCCGGGAGTAGTAACCGTCTTAGACTCGAGACGAAAAGATCCCCAGGACTATGCGAACATGACTCAAATGCTCCAGAAGTAAGTTAAATCGATCATTATCCACCATATCAGCAACTTTGTTCATTTCCTGATATCAAGTAATTGTTTTCTTTGTCTGGCAGGGTTTGGAGAAAATTCACCTCAAAAGCCCCGGGACTGCCGAACCAGCTGCAATTTAGACACCCGAAAGTAAGTACTATAGTAGCATGTTCCGCGTATCTCCTAGTGATTCAAGCGCTAGTTTGATCAATACCATTTAGCATGCTTGCTTATCAGTTTGATTGACCTCTATTTCTTGTAAAGTGGTTGTGGCAGCAACCCGGGAATAATTACTGTGGATACTACATTTGCGAGTCCATCCGCTACCATACCTGTGAGCGGGGCTACACTGAAGAACAATATGAAGTGCGTAAGCAATAATATTCACAATTTTATTTTATTACCATCATTTGTGTTGAGTTTCATTTATTCATATATATATATATGTATTGACCCCCTTCTTGAAATTAAATTTTTCGGAAGCGGGATCAACTCCTAGCACCAGATCGTATGCGAGGAATTCAAGAGGAATTGGCGACATTCTTCCTTGACCACGTGATCGCTGAAAACGGAGAATACTATGTGGACCCTGTGTTCCTACAATATAATTAGGAGATTGTATTATAAGAGATAATTATTGTATATATGTAGCCGGTAGTGTTGGATAGATATACGAGAACTTGTTGTTCGACCAATATCTCGGAGAAGGAGAGGTGGTCGATATCACTTCTCTCTGTATGCATATATATATGTTCATGACGATCTTCTGTTTCCTTCATTTGATTACTAGCTAGCGTGTCTACTCCTCTCCATACGTATATAGTACGTAGCGTCGACAAAGCACGGAGATAAGAGAGGACACTTCTCTATATTAATTAGCTAGCTAACACAATATATGAAACACCTAAATTAACCCCCAAAAACCCCTAAACCACCCCCTTTCAAAAAAACAAAAACCTCAGCTCCTGCCAGGTGCTGACGCGTGGATGCCTATTGGTCCCGGTTGGTGGCACCAACCGGGACCAAAGGCCCTCCTGCCTGGGCTCCCCGCACCGTCCACGTGGACGGTCTTTAGTCCCGGTTCGTGTAAGAACCGGGACTAAAGGGCTAGGGCATTAGTAACGACCCTTTAGTCCCGGTTCCAGAACCGGGACTAAAGGCCCTTATGAACCGGGGTAAAAGCCCCTTTTCCTACTAGTGAAAGCCCCGGCGCGGCTACTGTCTCGAACTCCTCTCTATAGCAGGCTTCTGGGCCTAACTTCGGCGCACTGCCCTGTGAGCCTGCTAGCCCTTCTGGGCCTGTATTTGCAAACCCTAGGTCTGGCAGGCCCACTGGGCAGCGCCCCAACAATTTTTTATATAATTTTCTTCTATTTATTTCTGAGTAGTTTATTTTTTGCTGTATTTAGTTTCTTTGTGAATAAAAAAATTATATAGTTTTTTTTCTTTTCTGCATTATTTATTTTCTGCTATTTATTTTTGAGTAATTTTTTTATATAGTTTTTGTCTTTTCTGTTTTATTTATTTTCTGTTTTGTCTTTTGCACATGCTACGTGGGTGAAATGATGATACCATGCCAAGTTTCGATATTTTCAGAGTTCATTTTGTAGTGATTTTCAATTTCACTTTCATTTAGCTCTCTAAACAAATCGGTAAATGACTAAAAAATAGCAAATGATGTCAGAAAGTTTTGAAAATTGATGACGTCGCTTTGAATGGTGCGTACGGAACGCAAAAAGAATCTGGTTGTAATAAGTTTAAAAAAATGAAGTGCTAGTGTAACAGATGAGTTCTCGTCCGAAACCCTGATACTCCGAAAGAGATTGTCCAGTTTGTACACGAAGTGCGTCCAGTTTTCGCCGTGACCCTCTCTACTCTTTTGCACATGCTATGCGGGTGAAATAATGATACCATGCCAAGTTCCAACATTTTCAGAGTTCATTTTGTAATGATTTTCAATTTCACGGTCATTTAGCTCTCTAAACAAATCGGTAAATGACTGAAAAGCAGCAAATTATGTCAGAACGTGTTGGAAATGGACGACGTCGCTTTGAATTCTGCATACAGAACGCAAAAATAGTCTGGAGTTCAAATAAGTTTAAAAAACATTGAAGTGCCCGTGTAACAGATGAGTTCTTGTCCGAAACCCTGATACTCCGAAAGAGATTGTCCAGTTTGTACACGAAGTGCGTCCAGTTTTTGCCGTGACCCTCTCTACTCTTTTGCACATGCTATGCGGGTGAAATGATGATACCATGCCAAGTTCCAACATTTTCAGTGTTCATTTTGTAATGATTTTCAATTTCACGGTCATTTAGCTCTTTAAACAAATCGGTAAATGACTGAAAAACAGCAAATTATGTCAGAACGTGTTGGAATTTCACGACGTCGCTTTGAATGGTGCGTACGGAACGCAAAAAAAGTCTGGAGTTGTAATAAGTTTAAAAAGAAGTGCCAGTGTAACAGATGAGTTCTCGTCCGAAACCCTGATACTTCGAAAGAGATTGTCCAGTTTGTACACGAAGTGCGTCCAGTTTTTGCCGTAACTCTCTCTACTCTTTTGCACATGCTATGTGGGTGAAATGATGATCCCATGCCAAGTTTCGACATTTTCAGAGTTTATTTTGTAGTGATTTTCAATTTCACGGTCATTTAGCTCTCTAAACAAATCGGTAAATGACTAAAAAATAGCAAATGATGTCAGAAAGTTTTGAAAATTGATGACGTCGCTTTGAATGGTGCGTACGGAATGCAAAAAAAGTCTGGAGTTGTAATAAGTTTAAAAAAATGAAGTGCTAGTGTAACAGATGAGTTCTCGTCCGAAACCCTGATACTCCGAAAGAGATTGTCCAGTTTGTACACGAAGTGCGTCCAGTTTTCGCCGTGACCCTCTCTACTCTTTTGCACATGCTATGCGGGTGAAATGATGATACCATGCCAAGTTCCAACATTTTCAGAGTTCATTTGTAATGATTTTCAATTTCACGGTCATTTAGCTCTCTAAACAAATCGATAAATGACTGAAAAACAGCAAATTATGTCAGAACGTGTTGGAAATGGACGACGTCGCTTTGAATTCTGCATACTGAACGCAAAAATAGTCTGGAGTTCAAATAAGTTTAAAAAACATTGAAGTGCCCGTGTAACAGATGAGTTCTCGTCCGAAACCCTGATACTCTGAAAGAGATTGTCCAGTTTGTACACGAAGTGCGTCCAGTTTTCGCCGTGACCCTCTCTACTCTTTTGCACATGCTATGCGGGTGAAATGATGATACCATGCCAAGTTCCAACATTTTCAAAGTTTATTTTGTAATGATTTTCAATTTCACGGTCATTTAGCTCTTTAAATAAATCGGTAAATGACTGAAAAACAGCAAATTATGTCAGAACGTGTTGGAAATTGACGACATCGTTTTGATTGCTGCATACCATTTCCTCAGCTTTTTGTTCCATGTGAAAATTAGCCAAAATTTTAGAGCGAACTAAATATAATTATATGCTCCAAAGTATACATGTGTTTAGCATGTTAACAACGGAAAATTACGTGCAGCTGACCAACACAAGAAACACTTACTCTTCATGAGCTACACGCCATTCAGCAGCATCACGCTTCTTGTGCAGCTATAACCGCCATATTTGTAATATTGCTCACTCCATCTCTTTGTATATTCTAAGCAACCTGCACCTTTTCAGCTAGGTTCCTTCCGTTTCGTCATACACTACTACTGAACTTTTGATGTGTTTTTTTACCGGTGAGTTGAGATTTTAGAAGGAACTGAAAGGGAATGTGGACAAACCTCGCTCGTGAACTTGGCTCGTGCCCACTGAGAAACACTGAAATTTTGACAGGAAATTGAGCTGCTGCAGATAGAAGATCCATTGAAGACTGCAAGCCCAGCAAAATGGACGTGATTTTGTCCCATGGAGAAGAGCTCAGTTTGTTTATTTCAAGTGGGGAATGTTCCGATTGATTTACTGTTTTGTTGTTCTGAGTAATTAAAGAGTGACAACATGATACTTTTTCCTTCCTCGACACTATGTTTAAAAATATAATCCATCCGCACAATGTTTATACTATCAATTTGCCACCATCAGCGAGAGCAAGTTTATATCGTTGAGTTCTGTCCATCCGTGAGTTGATATCATGAAGGAAGGTGACATGCTGCGGTTCCGAACCTACAGCGCCTGTCCAGGTCGCTGATAAACTGTGAGAGGCATAGAGCTGAAGGAGGTTGCTGGGGGAGCTGAATTCCGAGTTGGCGGTCACCCACGACATTGCCTATGAACCTGTGCCTAACCAAGGTCAACAGTCTCGGCTTGTATGGCCAGACTTGCATGGTTTCTGCAATGGAAGTGAGGCCGTAACGCTGGCCGGCTAGTACGATTCCAACACTTGTAAATATATGTAAAAAAAAAAATTCACCTCAAAGTGCAATTTTTCTTTGACATTGCTTAGAAAGAAAAATCATTTTCTTCTTCTGGTTCAACAAACTCTGGAAAACAATATTGAGTTAGTCTCAGCTGAGAAGCTTTGCAGTTGAGGAACAAACTGTGATTTCCAGACAGGCAAAGGACGAAGGTACAATTTGATGTGAAAGTGCTCTGTTTTTTCGTTACCCGAACCTGTAGATATTTCTTCCCATGGGGTATACCTGATTATGTCCCATTAAGAAGTGCACAAACCCAATAAAAGTGAACCTTATTCTGTTACATGGAGATGCTCTTAGTCAAAGTGTGTACAGCTGCTATTGTCCAACACTAAGAAGCGCAACGTGTAACATTGAGATTAAATAAATTAAATATATATATTTCAGTCACTTTGGGCTTAATGCTCGCAGCTCTACACACTGATGAGGTCCTTCAAAATGGTGATACATGCAGAAGCTACAAGCATGGAAGTACAACAAAGTAAAATTGTGCAGAGGAGGAACCATTGTGGTCAATTTTGCACGGTGTTATTTTTTCTTTTGAGTCAGGTTTGCTAAGAGGTTTTGGAGCGTGTACAACAAGGATGGCAATGCGTATAAGGTTCGAAGAAGCCTCAAAGTGCACCGTGAGGGATCAAGCATATAGAGGGCATTAAGCAATGCACAAAGATGTGTATGGCAGAGAAAACGCATGGTGGAGCATGATGGCAGTCATACAGTCCGGCTAGTCACATAACGCGGACGGTCTGGATAGTCTAACGGATCAACAAGATGTCGGTTGAAATAGAAGAAGATGGTGTGATCGGCAACGACGGCAAAGGAGCGTGATGATGATGGTCACCAACTTCTTGGACGTGGAAACACGTGGTGCAAGTCCGAGGGCTTCTGTGGCTTTGACATACTATGGTGCGGGGTTGATTCAAGATGGTACACATCGGAGCTTGAAATCAACGGGGCGCGAGGTTGAGTTCCTACATGCTTTTCTTGCATTCTGGTGTGTTGATGAGTATGTTGATTCCTTCATGCTTTTCTTGCACTCTGGTCATACTAATTAACTCCTAATGAACAAGACACCATTCATCAGCATAATACTTTCTGAGTTTCTAAGTAACCAAGGTTTGAAATATTGCGCCTCCGTCTCTATATATTTCTGTATACTTCTAGCTCATGTACAGAGTTTTCGTTTGTGTTCCTTTAGTTGGTCCTGACGTTATGAGATGCTGAACTGGACAGACTTCTGGTGTGTTGTGTTCTTGCTTGTTAGGTGAGATCTTAGAAGAAACTGAAGGGAGATGTAAATAGTTTTCAGATTACTTGTGTGTACTGCCCAATGTAGAACATCTCGACCGGAAATTGTGCTGCTATAAATGTGTCTAGCAGTCCTTCCCACGCATAGGGTCCTGATCATGCCCAAAGAAAAGTGCATGGTGTATTCAAAGTTTGTACGGTGAAGCCATGATTTTGGTGCTCTAAATGAGTGCTCATCATGCACTAGGTCACTCATATTTCATAACACAAGTTAGTGTTTGCTTGATCTTTTGATTAGATATTATGAATCCTCTATGCAGTTCAGTTAACATCGAAATGATAATGTTTCAAACTGCGATTTGTGATTATCCCATGTAGAGGCAGTGGGTCCAACAGAAAAAATTCTGTTGGCAGCGGCCTGGCGGATAGGCTAGTACCAGATCCTCTGAGTACTTTGTGCTGGCAGGATCAATGACGAGGACAAGCCGATGCAGGGGTGAAGTCGTGAGTGGGCATCAAGTCCTACTGGATAACAGATGACTTATTTCAGCTTTCCCTTTTCACTCTTTCTTTCACGAGTTATGTAGCAATTATCACCACATGAAAGAAGAGAAGTTTCTTCATTTGCAAACTTTTCAAGGTAATGAGTGATCAGACTAACAATCAGCAGAGATGTATTGTTTTCAGTTGAAGCAAAGTGCAATCCCCAGACAGAGACAGACGACTAGAGATGATCATGACAAGACATCCTTAATCCAATCGACAAGTTTGCGTGGTAATCACCGTACTGTAAGGTACATAAAAATGAAAATGACTGCACTAATTTAACTCGGTACGAAGCCATCAAAGGAACAACAGAAGCACACAGAACAACTCTGACCTTCACAGGACCCGTCAGCTTCAAGAATAACATCAGTCGATTGATGATTATAAAATAATAATACAGAAACTAAAAACCAAGACGAGGAATGGGTACATTACAAACGAAACTAGGTCCTTCACCGCTGGAAAAATCGTCTATGCGGAGAGCCAAGCACGAGTTCTCGGCAAAGAAAGTCTAAGCTGAGTGCAGCTCTCGGCAACATTAAGTACACGGTAGAGATAGGCCTTTGCCGAGATTAGCCAACATGTATTCGGTATAGCTGGAAGAACGGCTTACACTTACTATGCCAAGAACCAAGGACATGGCACCCGGCAACAAGGGTCACGTGGCACGGATGTTGGCAACTTACGGCTCCGTGATGGATGGCGCCCTTTGTCGAGAGCCCGTGGTTTGGTACTCGGCAAAGCGCCCTTTTTATAATCATAATTTAAAAAATACAAAAAACAGCATATGTTATTCAACCATCACATAGGTTCAACCACCATTGCATAATCTACATAGGCTCAACCACCGTTTGGTTTCCTTTTAACCCACGCCCGCCCCTTGGTCTACCCCTAGGCCATCGCCTCCGCTCAAATTCTTGTTCCCTGTCACCTTCCTTCGCCACCGCTCCTCCACGTTGTACTGCTGCCGCCGCTGCCTCTTCTCCACACCGATTTTCCACCGCTTCTCCACACCGTACTACCCTCGCCGCCACCACTTATCCACCCATACTGCTGCAGCTACTTCTTCTAGACCAAGCTGACGCCGCTTCTCCATGTCATACTACCGACGCCAACTTTAAAGCTGGAACCTCCCTGTAGGTTTCCACCTTTCCATGTCAGAACAAAGATAATTGTTACAATAAGCAAGCCTAACTTCTATGGAAAATATGCTCAGAATTAGCTCAGTACTTCAAAAGAAGGACTTTTCTAAATAGTTGCTTCATAAAAGTGTGTGAGTAACAAAACCATGTGTAGCTTCGTTCTCTCTATCATGAGTTTAGGGGGAAAATGCAATTTTGACTCCCACCGAAAATGAGCTGAGATATTAGTTCGAACTGAACTGATTATTTACCCCAATGCATGCAGTTGGCATGTGAACAATCAGAGATTATGCATATCTAGCCAACACGAGAAAAACTGTTACTCCTCATGAGGAACACACCACTCAGCAGCTTCACACTTATCGTGCTGATAAGGTAACTGTGTTTTGAACATTGTCCACTCCCTCTCTCTATATATATAGACCATATGCATCTTTCCCGCCGGGGTTCCTCGAGCTGGTCACCAGGTTATGAGCGTACACACATTACTGAACTTTTGATATGTTTTCTTACTGATGATTTGAGATTTTAGAATAAACTGCAAGATAATGTGGACAATTTGCCGTATCTCTTGGCTTCTACACAGACAACAGCAAAAATCATTGGGAAAATGCTTTGTTGCCCTAATAGAAAAAGGGCCATTTGTCCCGGTTCGTAAGGCCCATTTGTCCCAGTTGGGGAACCGGGAATAAAGGGTCGGTACTAAAGCCCTATACCTTTAGTCCGGTTCTTACACCAACCGGGACAGACGGGCCTCCACGTGGCTGCTGCGGCGAGCCCAGGCAGGAGGGCCTTTGGTCCCGGTTGGTGAAGACATCCACGCGTCAGCAGCTGGCAGGAGCTGAGGTTTTTTTTTTAAATGTGGTTTAGGGGGTTTTGGGGGGTTAATTTAGGGTGTTAGCTAGCTAATAGAGAGAAGTGTCCTCTCTTATCTCCATGCTTGGTCGACTCTACATACTATACGTATAGAGAGGCCCTCGACACGCTAGCTATTAGCAAATGAAGGAAACCATTAAATGCAGAAGTTCGTCATGAACATATGCATACCGAGAGAAGTGATATCGACCTCTCCTTCTCCGAGAGATTGGGCGAACAACAAGTTTTCGTATATCTATCCGACGCTACTGGCTACATATATACAATATTGAGATCCCTTACAATATAATCCCCTAATTATATATGAACTCAGCTGCAACATGGTATTCTCCGTCTTTATTGATGACGTGGTCAAGAAAGAATCCCGCCAAGTCCATTTGAATTGCTTTCATGCGATCTTGTGGTAGGAGTTCATTCTGCATCTGCCACATCTAATTTGAAGAAGGGGGTTAATACATATATATGAATGAAACTCAACAGAAATGATGGTGTAATAAAATGAAATTGTGAATATTATTGCTTACGCACCTCATATTGGCTTTTAGAGTAGCCCCGCTTATTTTTGCAAGTCGCGTTGTAGATGAACTCGCACACGTAGTATCCACAATAATCACCCTTGTTCCTGCCACAAGCACTTTACGAGAAATAGAGGTCAATCAAACTGATAATGAAAGCATTATAAATGGCATTGATGAAAGTAGCTAGAATCAACGGGAGATGCGCGGAACTAGCTAGCTAGTAGTACTTACTTTCGGGTATGTAAATCGCGGCTCCCTCGGTAGTCCTGGAGATTGTGCGGTGAATACTTTCTAAACCTTGCGAGACAAAGAAAATAATTACTTCATATCAGGAAATGAACAAAAAGTTGTCGATATGGTGCGATAATGATCGGTTGAACTTACTTCTTGAGAATTTTAGTCATGTCCGCATAGGTCTCGGGATCTTTTCGTCTCGAGTCTAAGACGGTTACTAATCCCTGCTCGAGCTTAATCTCCAGGAGAATATAGTGGTACCTGTGCACGCATGCATAACTCATCAATTACATTACTATAACCTCGAGTAATAAGGGAAAGCGAATATGCACAAGACAGTAACACTCACTTGAATTCATAAGGAAAGAGTATTTTATCTTTGTTTTGATTTTTTACCAACGATTTGAGCAAGTTGGCCTCGGTTTCTTTGGCTTTAAATTTAACCGTAAATTCATCTATGAGATTTGTGTTAATGAACCCAATATTATACATTTCTGCTTTTCTGCATTCGACGATCTTCAATCTGCATAATATAGTGAGGATAATTATAAATACATGCAATGAAAGAGCTAAGCTATATATACAGACTTAATGACAGAAGTAGTACTTACAGACAGTAGCAAGTGACTGTTAATTTATCGAGGGCCTTTTGATTGAAAAACTGGAAGAACTCCTCAAATGGAATAGACAACAGATAAATTCCAACGAGGTCGTGCTCCTCTTTAACTCTCAGCGTCAAAGTATTCGTCCCCCCAGACTCTCTGCAGGTTTCCATGTACCAATCATGGAATCTTCGCATCATCGTTGTTAGAGATCTTTCATCTTTGACGAGAGGCTTCCCGTAATGGTATTTGTGTTTGTCCACCTCCAAGAAATCATAATGTACATCATCGGGCAGGTATTCTCCAAGATTGGTATTGGGAAAAATCTCCAGATGATTAGCGACGATATCGCTAAACACCTTGAGCGGGGGGCACGATTGGTTCGCTTGTTCGCCGAGCTGGGCAATTTTTTTTCCCAGATCGTCGTTCTGCTAACCTTCGATCACTGATAGTACTTTCCGACCGCTCCGCTTCCTTATATACCTTTTCAGTAATGCTCTCATAGTTGTTTTTCGGCGGAGACGGTGGTGGTTTCTTCAGGGCATCGATAGTGCGCTTTACTTTCACCAGAACTATCTTCTCCTCTAGAGGTGGATGTTTCTTTGCTTTCACCGCTTCAAAGAAGTCCCTCACTTCGGCTTGCACGATCTCCGTCTTTTCCTGTTCGGTCATCTCGTATGGTAACTTCTTTAGAGGCTTGAGAGATGGACCGAATTTGTATTGCCTTCCGCCTCTGGCTGTATTGCTAGACGCCGGAGCAGACGGAGCGGCTGCGGCTGTCTTCTTTCCTTGCTTACAAGACGGAGGAGAAGGACTACGACGCGCCGGAGCAGCCAGAGCGGCGGCGGGTCTCTTCCGCCCTTGCTGACGAGGCGGAGAAGGAGGAGGCTAGCTGCTCGGGCGCGCCGGCGCAGGCGGAGAAGGAGGCGGAGTGCCGCCACGCGCCGGAGAAGGAGGCTGAGTGCCCTGATCACTCGCCGGAGGAGGAGACGGAGGTGGAGGCGGAGTGCCCTGACTCGTCGGAGGAGGAGGAGGAGGCGGAGGCGTCCAGTTCAGAAGGTTGATGAGCTCCTTCCGCCATAGGCATGGAGTCTTCAGAGCAGAACCCAGCCGAGTCTCCCCTTCACCGGTAGGGTGGTCAAGCTCGAGGTCCTCAAATCCATCCGTTATTTCATCCACCATCACCCTAGCATATCCTTCTGGAATTGGACAGTAGTGAAAAGTTGCGTCGGGTTCAGGAGGTCGAACAGAGCCGACAACCGCCTTGACTTGAAGTTCTGCCATTGCATCATAAGGTGGAAATGTTGAGACCCCGTGATAGCATCCACGGGGTAGCTAGCAGGAGCCGTGAAGATAGGCTCCAGCTGAAGCAGCTCGGTGGAAGCCACGCTGCTTCTCCGCTGAGATGGCGGGGTAGCTTCGGCAGGTCGCTTGCTGCGAACTGCTTCTCGTTCCTCTAGCCCATGTACCCTTGCGTGCATCGCCTGGAGTTGGGTCTGCTCCACTTTCTTCCTCCTCTCCTGGCATTTGTAACCGCCTGCGTCCGGAAACCCATCCTTCCACGGAACGGAGCCTAGCGTGCCTAGTGTCCGTCCAGGGTGCTCAGGATTCCCGAGGGCCATTATGAGCTCATCGTTCTCTCTGTCTGGAACGAACGTCCCTTGTTGCGCTGCATCGATATACTGCTGAAGCTTCTTGACGGGTATGTCAAGTTGGTCGTTCGTCCAAACGCACTTCCCTGATACAGGGTCCAAGGTTCCGCCAGCCCCGAAGAACCAAGTCCGGCAATGGTCTGGCCAGTTCAATGTCTCTGGTTCGACCCCTTTATCAAGCAGGTCATTCTCAGCCTTGGCCCACAACGGTCGGGCTTTGAGGTAGCCACCTGACCCCGTGCGATGGTGAAGCTTCTTCTTCGCAGCATTTTTCTTTTTTGTCGCCGACATCTTCTTACTCTTCTCCGATGTCTTGTGGGCCACAAATGCGGGCCAGTGATCTCTGATCTTCTCAAACGGGCCGGTGAATTCTGGTGTCTTGTCTTTGTCGACAAACTCTGCTTTCAGCTCATTCTTCCACCTCCTGAATAGATCTTCCATCTTCTTAAGAGCATGAGACTTGATCAATTGCTCTTTAGTTGGCTTCTCCGGATCCTCCTCTGGCGGTAGGGTGAAATTTGCCTTCAGCGCGGTCCAAAGATCGTCTTTCTGCATATCGTTGACATAAGACACCCCAAGGTCTTCCTTCTTAGACTTAAACCATTGGTGGATGCTGATCGGGATCTTGTCCCTAACAAGAACCCCGCACTGAGCAGAAAATGCTTCCTTGGTCTGGATGGGTTCAATCAGTTGGCCATCGCGCGCGATTGCTGTGATCGTGAACCTTTCATCCGAGCGCAACTTTTTCTTCGGGCCTCGTTTCTTTACCGAAGTTGTGCTCGATCCGGAGGGCTAGAAAAAGGAAGAAAGACGAGAGTTAATATGTGTACATACCAAAACAATGAATGCATCAATTAGCTAGTCAGCACAGGCTTAATTAATATATATATACCTGGCCGGACTTTGTTCGGTCACCGGAGCCGTCATCACGGTCTCCTTCTTGCACTGGCATTCGGTCACCGGAGCCATCATAATCATGTCCTTCCTCCTCCATTGTTCGATAACCGTATCCTGCTTCACCCTCTCCTTCCAGACCATCGGTTTCGTTGATATACGACATGACATCACCTCCGGCTGCGATTATGTCCCCCAACACCTCTTCTGCTGCCTCGTCTCGTCCGAGCTCCATTGTTTCTGCAAATATTACAACATGGCAATTATTATACAAACATGACAGCAGGTGGATATATTAGTGGCAAACGTAGACCTAGCTACCTAACCTAATCACAACAAGGAATCACATTAGTGGCCTCGACGCTTCTCTAGAGTTTGGGGTGGCCTCGGCAACGCTTTGCCCCTCGAACCATCGGTGACCCCTCCCCCCCCCCCTCCTCATGTCGAAGTTATTGGGGAGGAGGTATATCGATAATGACATACCCGATAAAAATAAGAAAAGGAAGAAGAAAAAAAAAGAAAAAAAAGAGGAGAAGAAGAAAGGAATAGAGGAGAAGAAGAAAAAATAGAATTTTTTCTTTTTTTCTTTTTCTCCTCTATTCCTTTATTTCTTCTCCTTTTTTTCTTTTTTCCTCTTCTTATTTATTTCTCCTCTTCTTCTCCTTTTTCTTTTCCTTCTTCCTAAACTAAACATAAACTAAAATAATCCTAAAACTAAACGAAACTTCTCCTCCTCCCTTTTTTTTCTTCTTCTTTTTTTCATCCTAAAACTTTATGAACAAAATTACAACAGAAAAAAAAAATTCTATGAACAAAATTACAACAGAAAAAAATCATATAAATTCTATAAAAAATGACATATTCTTTGCATATGAACATACAAACATTTGCATATTCTACAATAATATCACCAAAAAAATCTATGAACAAAAATCCAAACTTTTGCATATGAAGATACATACATCATCATCATCTACTACTACCACAATATGAACAAAAAAAATCTATATATGTGTGTGTGTGTGTGTGTGTGTGTGTGTGTGAACAGCGCCTTCGTCGTCGGTGTCGGGGCGGGCAGCGGCGTTGTGGCGGGCGCGCGGCGGCGGCGGGGCGCGGGGGGGAAGGGGGAGAGGAGGGGGAACGGCGCGGTGAGGCTCACAGTGCAGGCGAGCGGCGGTGAGGTCGGGGCAGGGCGCTCGGCGTGCGGACGGCGAGGTTGGGGCAGCGCGCGGCGAGGTCGGGGCAGGGCTCGACGACGGCGAGGTCGGGGCAGGGCGCGTCGAGGTCGGGGCAGGGCGACGGCGACGACGGAGACGGAGACGGCGGACGGGGGCGGCAGCCTGGCGGCGTCGATGTCGTCGGCGTCATCGGGGCGGCAATTGCGAGATGAGAAGTTAAAATTTTCACAAGTCCTGCTTATATACCCAGAGCATTGGTCCCGGTTCATAGCACCAACCGGGACCAATGCCCCCTAGCTCTGTGCAGTCAGGGTTTCGGACGAAAACTACACATAGCTATGTGCAGTCTACAGTATTTCCTCAAGGCCTGAAGCTAAGCAACCTGCAGGTGAGCATTGCGCCTCTCTTTTATTTTGAGCATTGTGTGTTCAAAAAGCATCATTCAAAGCCACATCATCAATTTTCAACCCTTTCTGACTTCATTTATTATTTTTCACGCATTTACTGATTTGTTTGAGCTATAAGATCCTAAAATTCAAAAGCATTTCAAATGAACTCTGAAAAGGTTGAAAGTTGGCCTGGTATCATCATTTCACCCACATAGCATGTGCAAAAAAGTTGAGAGGGTTACGGCAAAAACTAGATGCACTTCGTGTATAAAACGGACAATCTCTTTCGAAGTATCAGGGTTTCATACGGAAACTCGTCTGTTACAAAGGGATTTCATTTTTTGAACTTATTTGAACTCCAGACTTTTTATGTGTTTAAAATGCACCATTCAAAGCCACATCATCGATTTTCAACCCTTTCTGACTTCATTTGTTATTTTTCATGAATTTACTGTTTTTTTGAGCTATAAGACCCTGAAATTCAAAAGCATTTCGAATGAACTCTGAAAAGGTTGAAAGTTGGCATGGTATCATCAATTATGCAGGCCCTTAATGTACTCGGAGGTGTGTCTGTCACTGTACATCCATTGCCGGTTCATCTGCGTGCATTATATATAATTATGTGTGTCAAAAACCATTACAGATTCACATGGATAGATAAATGACCAAATTAATAGAAGTTCATCATCACATTAAAACCAAAGTACATACATAGTTCAAATTGAACAACATATAGCTCTCCAGAGCATCTAGTTAAACCATACATTGAAACTATGTAAAACCTTTCAATGCAACAACAAATGTGATCATAATCACAACCAAGGTAACAATTGATCCAATGGCATAATGATACCAAGCCTCGGTATGAATGGCATATTTTCTAATCTTTCTAATTTTCAACCGCATTGCATCCATCTTGATCTTGTGATCATCGACGACATCCGCAACATGCAACTCCAATATCATCTTCTCCTCCTCAATTTTTTTATTTTTTCCTTCAAGTAATTGTTTTCTTCTTCAATAAAATTTAACCTCTCGACAATAGGGTCGGTTGGAATTTCCGGTTCAACTACCTCCTAGATAAATAAAATCTATGTCAACTTGATGGGCATCATTGTCATAAACAATAAATGAACCAAATAGTTATAAAAGATAATATATATACCACATCCGAATCATAGCCAGGACGAGGGCCGACGGGGGCGGATACCAAAACCATCGCACTATATAATAACAAGCAATAATAAAAGTAAGAAAATTAGACAAGTATCTATTTAAAGTAAGAATTTTTTTTCTTTCAGAAGAAGATAAGAACAAGAGGCTCACCACGTTGGTGCCGGCGACGAGATCGGCGCGGGCGATCGACGGCGGTGAAGACGGGGACAGGACGTGACGGACCGCTAAACCTATGCAAATCTCGGGGAAAATGGAGCTTGAAGGTCGAGCTTCGAGAGGAGAAAGCTTAACTAGTGTGGCTCGGGCATTTCATCAAACACCTCATGTGCATAGGAGGTGAGCTAGAGCACCCAAATGCCCTCCCCTCGCCGGCCAGAAAAATAAGAGCACTGTGGAGTGCTCTGCTCGCGGGCGAGGGGTATATATAGGCAACTCATTTGTCCCGGTTTGTGGCTGGAACCGGGACTAAAGCCCCCCCTTCTGTACCGGTTCGAGCCACGAATCGGGACAAATGTATGTTCACCAGGAGCGAGGCCCATTGGTCCCGGTCCGTGCCAGGAACCGGGACAAATGGGTCCAGACGAACCGGGACCAATGCCCACGAGGCCCCGGCCGGCCCCCTGGGCTCACGAACCGGGACGTATGACCCCATGGGTCCCGGTTCGTGACTGAACCGGGACTAATGGGCTGGCCAGGTCCGAACCAAAGCCCTGTTTTCTACTAGTGTTGCAAACCCATCGTATGTCACATTGAGTAGAGTCCCAGCGAAAATGGAAATGATTCTTTTCCATGGAGCAGCTGTCCATAAATATTATTGGCGACATGCTCTGGTTCCAGGTGCCATTGTCAGAGCCACTCCTAGATCATGGTGCGGTGCTAGCTGCCATGGTGGTATGGTAGAAATCGGCCAACCATGTCAGCTACAAGGCCTGCAATGATGGACTTGCATTGTTTCTCCGATTGTACCTCCCTGTTATGATTCTGACACTTGTAATTTTTTTGGAAATGATAACATATTAATATGAAGTTGATTGTTGAGACTAACTACATACAGGCTCCACAACAACATAATGTCAAGAGTCAGTCAAGACATCAAGAAAGCACACCACATGAAACACTAAACACTCATAACCATATAACTTTTATTGACTTGTAAAGTTTTAACCTTCGTGAAAATAATCCATCATGTACTTAGCAAGGATCTAATAGGCAAGACAAAATGATTTCCACGAAATGTCGATTCTGCTTTCAAAGTTGTACGGATCTTGAGAACACAACTTAGACACAGTCCCAGGTGCACCTTTTGGGTACCCGTCGTATAGCTCGGAGTACCAGCGGATTTGTTCATTGTGGCCCGTAACACAGATGTAAGGACACTGCACTCAGAGTACATGAATTCAAAATTTGATTCCAACAAACATTGCACTCGGAGTACATGAATTCAAAATTTGATTCCAACAAGAGAAGCATGTATAATTCATCTAGTCGACTGAAGGCAAGGCCACGGTACAACTGAAAAGCAGAGCATTTCAAGCAGCCCAAGGACTCTGATGATGTGCAGAAATCTTGGTGAACTGAAATAGAAGTCAGGCTAACATTTCAGTATACAACCTGGAGTTGGTTTAAGAAAAAGTATAAATCCTGGAGTTACAGATTTGGCAGAAGAAAACAACATATAATCTGAAAGCAACCTGTTATCTGTAATTAAGACTCAAGAAAGTGGGATGCTAACCAATTTATCAATCAATAGTTCAACACAGATGGAATCAACTAACTTGGTGGTTTCAATCGCTAACTTTCACATTTTATCTTTGGACAACGCTAACGCCCACACATGTGGTGGGAGCGAAACCCGCACACACGTCCTATAACACACAGACTGCGCCACGTCACTGTTGGAAATATGCCCTAGAGGCAATAATAAAATGGTTATTATTATATTTCCTTGTTCATGATAATTGTCTATTGTTCATGCTATAATTGTGTTATCCGGAAATCGTAATACATGTGTGAATACATAGACCACAACATGTCCCTAGTGAGCCTCTAGTTGACTAGCTCGTTGATCAACAGATAGTCATGGTTTCCTGACTATGGACATTGGATGTCATTGATAACGGGATCACATCATTAGGAGAATGATATGATGGACAAGACCCAATCCTAAGCATAGCACAAGATCGTGTAGTTCGTTTGCTAGAGCTTTTCCAATGTCAACTATCATTTCCTTAGACCATGAGATTGTGCAACTCCCGGATACCATAGGAGTGCTTTGGGTGTGCCAAACATCACAACGTAACTGGGTGGCTATAAAGGTGCACTACGGGTATCTCCGAAAGTGTCTGTTGGGTTGGCACGAATCGAGACTGGGATTTGTCACTCCGTATGACGGAGAGGTATCTCTGGGCCCACTCGGTAATGCATCATCATAATGAGCTCAATGTGACCAAGTGTTTGGTCACGGGATCATGCATTACGGTACGAGTAAACTGACTTGCCGGTAACAAGATTGAACAAGGTATTGGGATACCGACGACCGAATCTCGGGCAAGTAACGTACCGATTGACAAAGGGAATTGTATACGGGATTGATTGAATCCTCGACATCGTGGTTCATCTGATGAGATCATCGTGGAACATGTGGGAGCAAACATGGGTATCCAGATCCCGTTGTTGGTTATTGACCGGAGAGTCGTCTCGGTCATGTCTGCATGTCTCCCGAACCCGTAGGGTCTACACACTTAAGGTTCGGTGACGCTAGAGTTGTAGAGATATTAGTATGCGGTTAACCGAAAGTTGTTCAGAGTCCCGGATGAGATCCCGGACGTCACGAGGAGTTCCGGAATGGTCCGGAGGTAAAGATTTATATATGGGAAGTCCTATTTTGGCCACCGGGAAATGTTCGGGATTTTTCGGTATTGTACCGGGAAGGTTCTAGAAGGTTCCGAAGTGGGGCCCACCTGCATGGGGGGACCCACATGAACGTGGGTAGTGGGGGCAAGGCCCCACACCCCTGGTCAAGGCGCACCAAGATCCCACCTTAGAAGGAATAAGATCATATCCCGAAGGGATAAGATCAAGATCCCTAAAAAAGGGGGATAACAATCGGTGGGGAAGGGAAATGATGGGATTTCTTTCCCCCACCTTTGCCAACGCCCCAATGGACTTGGAGGGCAAGAAACCAGCCCCCTCCACCGCTATATATAGTGGGGAGGCGCATGGGAGCAGCACACCAAGCCCCTGGCGCCTCCCTCTACCTCCCGTGACACCTCTCCCTCTCGCTGAGCTTGGCGAAGCCCTGCCGAGATCCCCGCTGCTTCCACCACCACGCCGTCGTGCTGCTGGATCTCCATCAACCTCTCCCTCCCCTTGCTGGATCAAGAAGGAGGAGACGTCTTCTCCAACCGTACGTGTGTTGAACGCGGAGGTGCCGTCCGTTCGGCGCTCGGTCATCGGTGATTTGGATCACGACGAGTACGACTCCATCAACCCCGTTCACTTGAACGCTTCCGCTCGCGATCTACAAGGGTATGTAGATGCACTCTTTTCCCTCTCGTTGCTAGAAGACTCCATAGATTGTTCTTGGTGATGCGTAGAAAATTTTTAATTTCTGCAACGATCTCCAACAGTGGCATCATGAGCTAGGTCTATGCGTAGTTTCTATGCACAAGTAGAACACAAAGCAGTTGTGGGCGTAGATGTTGTCAATTTTCTTGCCACTACTAGTCTTATCTTGTTTCGGCGGCATCGTGGGATGAAGCGGCCCGGACCGACCTTACACGTACGCTTACGTGAGACAGGTTCCACCGACTGACATGCACTAGTTGCATAAGGTGGCTAGCGGGTGTCTGTCTCTCCCACTTTAGTCGGATCGGATTCGATGAAAAGGGTCCTTATGAAGGGTAAATAGAAATTGGCATATCACGTTGTGGTTTTACGTAGGTAAGAAACGTTCTTGCTAGAAACCTATAGAAGCCACGTAAAAACATGCAACAACAATTAGAGGACGTCTAACTTGTTTTTGCAGCATATGCCTTGTGATGTGATATGGCCAAAAGGATGTGATGAATGAAATATATGTGATGTATGAGATTGATCATGTTCTTCTAATAGGAATCACGACTTGCATGTCGATGAGTATGACAACCGGCAGGAGCCATAGGAGTTGTCTTTATTTTTGTATGACCTGCGTGTCATTGAATAACGCCATGTAAATTACTTTACTTTATTGCTAAACACGTTAGCCATAGAAGTAGATGTAATCGTTGGCGTGACAACTTCATGAAGACACGATGATGGAGATCATGGTGTCATGCCGGTGACGAACATGATCATGGCGCCCCGAAGATGGAGATCAAAGGAGCAATATGATACTGGCCATATCATGTCACTATTTGATTGCATGTGATGTTTATCATGTTTTACATCTTATTTGCTTAGAACGACGGTAGCATAAATAAGATGATCCCTCGCTAAAATTTCAAGAAAGTGTTCCCCCTAACTGTGCACCGTTGCGAAGGTTCGTTGTTCCGAAGCACCACGTGATGATCGGGTGTGATAGGTTCTAACGTTCGCATACAACGGGTGTAAGCCAGATTTACACACGCAATACACTTAGGTTGACTTGACAAGCCTAGCATGTACAGACATGGCCTCGGAACACAAGAGACCGAAAGGTCGAACATGAGTCGTATAGAAGATACGATCAACATGAAGATGTTCACCGATGTTGACTAGTCCGTCTCACGTGATGATCGGACACGGCCTAGTTGACTTGGATCATGTTTCACTTAGATGACTAGAGGGATGTCTATCTGAGTGGGAGTTCATTGAATAATTTGATTAGATGAACTTAATTATCATGAACTTAGTCTAAAATCTTTACAATATGTCTTGTAGATCAAATGGCCCACGCTAATGTTGCCCTCAACTTCAACGCATTCCTAGAGAAAACCAAACTGAAAGATGATGGCAGCAACTATACGGACTAGGTCCGGAACCTGAGGATCATCCTCATTGCTGCCAAGAAAGATTATGTCCTAGAAGCACCGCTAGGTGACGCACCCATCCCAGAGAACCAAGACGTTATGAATGCTTGGCAGCAGCATGCTGATGATTACTCCCTCGTTTAGTGCGGCATGCTTTACAGCTTAGAACTGGGGCTCCAAAAGCGTTTTGAGCAACACGGAGCATATGAGATGTTCGAAGAGCTGAAAATGGTTTTCCAAGCTCATGCCCGGGTCGAGAGATATGAAGTCTCCGACAAGTTCTTCAGTTGTAAGATGGAGGAAAATAGTTCTGTCAGTGAGCACATACTCAAAATGTCTGGGTTACACAACCGCTTGACTCAGCTGGGAGTTAATCTCCCGGATGACGCGGTCATTGACAGAATCCTTCAGTCGCTTCCACCGAGCTACAAGAGCTTTGTGATGAACTTCAATATGCAGGGGATGGAAAAGACCATTCCTGAGGTATATTCAATGCTGAAATCAGCGGAGTGGAGATCAAAAAGGAACATCAAGTGTTGATGGTGAATAAAACCACTAAGTTCAAGAAAGGCAAGGGTAAGAAGAACTTCAAGAAGGACGGCAAGGGAGTTGCCGCGCCCGGTAAGCCAGTTGCCGGGAAGAAGCCAAGAAATGGACCCAAGCCTGAGACTGAGTGCTTTTATTGCAAGGGAAGTGGTCACTGGAAGCGGAACTGCCCCAAATACTTAGCGGACAAGAAGGCCGGCGACACCAAAGGTATATGTGATATACATGTAATTGATGTGTACCTTACCAGTACTCGTAGTAGCTCCTGGGTATTTGATACCAGTGTGGTTGCTCATATTTGTAACTCAAAACAGGAGCTGCGGAATAAACGGAGACTGGCGAAGGACGAGGTGACGATGCGCGTCGGGAATGGTTCCAAGGTCGATGTGATCGCTGTCGGCACGCTACCTCTACATTTACCTACGGGATTAGTTTTAAACCTCAATAATTGTTATTTAGTGCCAGCTTTAAGCATGAACATTGTATCTGGATTTCGTTTAATGCGAGATGGCTACTCATTTAAATCCGAGAATAATGGTTGTTCTATTTATATGAGAGATATGTTTTATGGTCATGCCCCGCTAGTCAATGGTTTATTCTTAATGAATCTCGAACGTGATGTTACACATATTCATAGTGTGAATACCAAAAGATGTAAAGTTGATAACGATAGTCCCACATACTTGTGGCATTGCTGCCTTGGTCACATTGGTGTCAAGCGCATGAAGAAGCTCCATGCTGATGGACTTTTAGAGTCTCTCGATTATGAATCATTTGACACATGAGAACCATGCCTCATGGGCAAGATGAACAAGACTCCGTTCTCCGGAACGATGGAACGAGCAACCAACTTATTGGAAATCATACATACTGATGTGTGCGGTCCAATGAGTGTTGAGGCTCGCGGTGGCTATCGTTATGTTCTCACTCTCACTGATGACTTGAGTAGATATGGGTATGTCTACCTAATGAAACACAAGTCTGAGTCCTTTGAAAAGTTCAAGGAATTTCAGAGTGAGGTTGAGAATCAACGTGACAGAAAAATAAAGTTCTTACGATCAGATCATGGAGGGGAATATTTGAGTCACGAATTTGGCACACACTTAAGGAAATGTGGAATAGTTTCACAACTCACGCCGCCCGGAACACCTCAGCGAAATGGTGTGTCTGAACGTCGTAATCGCACTCTATTGGATATGGTGCAATCTATGATGTCTCTTACCGATCTACCGCTCTCATTTTGGGGCTATGCTTTAGAGACTGCCGCATTCACTTTAAATAGGGCTCCGTCGAAATCCGTTGAGACGACACCGTATGAATTATGGTTTGGGAAGAAACCTAAGCTGTCGTTTCTAAAAGTTTGGGGATGCGATGCTTATGTCAAGAAACTTCAACCTGAAAAGCTCGAACCCAAGTCGGAAAAATGTGTCTTCATAGGATACCCTAAGGAAACCACTGGGTATACCTTCTACCTCAGATCTGAAGGCAAGATCTTTGTTGCCAAGAACGGGTCCTTTCTGGAGAAAGAGTTTCTCTCGAAAGAAGTAAGTGGGAGGAAAGTGGAACTTGATGAAGTACTACCTCTTGAACCAGAAAGTAGCGCAGCTCAGGAAGATGCTCCTGTGGTGCCTGCACCGACTAGAGAGGAAGTTAATGATGATGATGATCAAGGTACTTCGGATCAAGCTCCTACTAAACTTCGTAGGTCCACAAGGACACGTTCCGCGCCAGAGTGGTACGGCAACCCTGTCTTGGAAATCATTTTGTTAGAAAACGGTGAACCTTCGAACTATGAAGAAGCAATGGCGGGCCCAGATTCCGACAAATGGCTTGAAGCCATGCAATCCGAGATAGGATCCATGTATGAAAACAAAGTGTGGACTTTGACAGACTTGCCCGATGATCGGCGAGCGATAGAAAACAAATGGATCTTTAAGAAGAAGACAGACGCGGATGGTAATGTTACCATCTATAAAGCTCGACTTGTCGCTAAGGGTTATCGACAAGTTCAAGGGGTTGACTACGATGAGACTTTCTCACCCGTAGCGAAGCTGAAGTCCGTCTGAATCATGTTAGCAATTGCCGCATACTATGATTATGAGATATGGCAAATGGACGTCAAAACGGCATTCCTTAACGGCTTTCTTAAGGAAGAATTGTATATGATGCAGACGGAAGGTTTTGTCGATCCTAAGAATGCTAACAAGGTATGCAAGCTCCAGCGCTCCATCTATGGGCTGGTGCAAGCATCTCGGAGTTGGAACATTCGATTTGATGAGATGATCAAAGCATTTGGGTTTACACGGACTTATGGAGAAGCCTGTGTTTACAAGAAAGTGAGTGGGAGCTCTGTAGCATTTCTCATATTATATGTGGATGGCATACTGTTGATGGGAAATGATATAGAATTCTTGGGAAGCATAAAGGCCTACTTGAACAAGTGTTTTTCAATGAAGGACCTTGGAGAAGCTGCTTATATATTAGGCATCAAGATCTATAGAGATAGATCAAGATGCCTCATTGGTCTTTCACAAAGTACGTCTTGACAAGATATTGAAGAAGTTCAATATGGATCAGTCCAAGAAGGGGTTCTTGCCTGTATTGCAAGGTGTGCAATTGAGCACGGCTCAATGCCCGACCACGGCAGAAAATAGAGAAAAGATGAGTGTCGTCCCCTATGCCTCGGCCATAGGGTCTATTATGTATGCCATGCTGTGTACCAGACCTGATGTAAACCTTGTCGTAAGTTTGGTAGGAAGGTACCAAAGTAATCCCGGCATGGAACACTGGACAGCGGTCAAGAATATCCTGAAGTACCTGAAGAGGACTAAGGATATGTTTCTCGTTTATGGAGGTGACGAAGAGCTCATCGTAAAGGGTTACGTCGATGCTAGTTTCGACACAGATCTGGATGACTCTAAGTCACAAACCGGATACGTGTATATTTTGAATGGTGGGGCAGTAAGCTGGTGCAAGTGCAAGCAAAGCGTTGTGGCGGGATCTACATGTGAAGCGGAATACATGGCGGCCTCAGAGGCAGCACAAGAAGCAATCTGGGTGAAGGAGTTCATTACCGACCTAGGAGTTATTCCCAATGCGTCGGGCCCGATGACTCTCTTCTGTGACAACACTGGAGCTATTGCCCTTGCCAAGGAGCCCAGGTTTCACAGGAAGACCAGGCATATCAAGCGTCGCTTCAACTCCATTCGTGAAAATGTTCAAAATGGAGACATAGATATTTGTAAAGTACATACGGACCTGAATGTAGCAGATCCGTTGACTAAACCTCTCCCTAGAGCAAAACATGATCAACACCAGAACTCTATGGGTGTTCGATTCATCACAATGTAACTAGATTATTGACTCTAGTGCAAGTGGGAGACTGTTGGAAATATGCCCTAGAGGCAATAATAAAATGGTTATTATTATATTTCCTTGTTCATGATAATTGTCTATTGTTCATGCTATAATTGTGTTATCCGGAAATCGTAATACATGTGTGAATACATAGACCACAACATGTCCCTAGTGAGCCTCTAGTTGACTAGCTCGCTGATCAACAGATAGTCATGGTTTCCTGACTATGGACATTGGATGTCATTGATAACGGGATCACATCATTAGGAGAATGATGTGATGGACAAGACCCAATCCTAAGCATAGCACAAGATCGTGTAGTTCGTTTGCTAGAGCTTTTCCAAATGTCAACTATCATTTCCTTAGACCATGAGATTGTGCAACTCCCGGATACCATAGGAGTGCTTTGGGTGTGCCAAACGTCACAACGTAACTCGGTGGCTATAAAGGTGCACTACGGGTATCTCCGAAAGTGTCTGTTGGGTTGGCACGAATCGAGACTGGGATTTGTCACTCCGTATGACGGAGAGGTATCTCTGGGCCCACTCGGTAATGCATCATCATAATGAGCTCAATGTGACCAAGTGTTTGGTCACGGGATCATGCATTACGGTACGAGTAAAGTGACTTGCCGGTAACGAGATTGAACAAGGTATTGGGATACCGACGATCGAATCTCGGGCAAGTAAAGTACCGAGTGACAAAGGGAATTGTATACGGGATTGATTGAATCCTCGACATCGTGGTTCATCCGATGAGATCATCGTGGAACATGTGGGAGCCAACATGGGTATCCAGATCCCGATGTTGGTTATTGACCGGAGAGTCGTCTCGGTCATGTCTGCATGTCTCCCGAACCCGTAGGGTCTACACACTTAAGTTTCGGTGACGCTAGAGTTGTAGAGATATTAGTATGCGGTTAACCGAAAGTTGTTCGGAGTCCCGGATGAGAGCCCGGACGTCACGAGGAGTTCCGGAATGGTCCGGAGGTAAAGATTTATATATGGGAAGTCCTATTTTGGCCACCGGAAAATGTTCGGGATTTTTCGGTATTGTACCGGGAAGGTTCTAGAAGGTTCCGAAGTGGGGCCCACCTGTATGGGGGGCCCACATGAACGTGGGTAGTGGGGGCAAGGCCCCACACCCCTGGTCAAGGCGCACCAAGATCCCACCTTAGAAGGAATAAGATCATATCCCGAAGGGATAAGATCAAGATCCCTAAAAAAGGGGGATAACAATCGGTGGGGAAGGGAAATGATGGGATTTCTTTCCCCCACCTTTGCCAACGCCCCAATGGACTTGGAGGGCAAGAAACCAGCCCCCTCCACCCCTATATATAGTGGGGAGGCGCATGGGAGCAGCACACCAAGCCCCTGGCGCCTCCCTCTCCCTCCCGTGACACCTCTCCCTCTCGCTGAGCTTGGCGAAGCCCTGCCGAGATCCCCGCTGCTTCCACCACCACGCCGTCGTGCTGCTGGATCTCCATCAACCTCTCCCTCTCCTTGGTGGATCAAGAAGGAGGAGACGTCTTCCCCAACCGTGCGTGTGTTGAACGCGGAGGTGCCGTCCGTTCGGCGCTCGGTCATCGGTGATTTGGATCACGACGAGTACGACTCCATCAACCTCGTTCACTTGAACGCTTCCGCTCGCGATCTACAAGGGTATGTAGATGCACTCTTTTCCCTCTCGTTGCTAGAAGACTCCATAGATTGTTCTTGGTGATGCGTAGAAAATTTTTAATTTCTGCAACGATCTCCAACAGTCACCGCATGCATGCATGTGGGAATCTTTTTGGACTTTCAGTTTTTAAAATGTTTTATCTCTTAAATGAAAAATTCGATTGAAGATCCGTTTTCACCATTAAATCCCTCGCGATGAGATCTTCGAAACTAGATCTCATATCAATATATTTGGACGGAAAAAAAATGGGTTAAAAGTTGCCATGTCTATTGCACATGAATTGCCATGGTGTTTACAGTGAAGTTGTCATGATATGTTTCAGCTATTTTCTTCTACATTTAAAAGTAAATTTTGACATATTATAAAACAGGGAATTAAGAAACTAGACTTGCCATGAACCATAAAATAAAATTGCCATGATACATGCACTTAAAATTGCCATGGTTCATAGAAAATAATTTTCATGGGCAAAGTACTGGAATTGCCATCATGAAAATACTAAAATTGCCATGCTCTACAAACTAAAATTGCCACATGGCAACTTTATTTTAAGCACTCTGGCAACTACAGTGTAAACAGCATGGCAACTTTTGGAGAAAAAAACGTCGAAACGTATCAACATGGGGTCTAGTTTTGAAGATCTCGTCGAGACGGATTTAATGGTGAAATTGGATTTTTAATTGGATTTTTTAATTAGGAGATAAAACATTTTTAAGCCGAAAACCAAAAAGATTCCTGTTGATGTCATCTGTTTTGACGTGGCAAAATGAGTGGTAATGGAGGCGTGTGGGCAATGTGCAAGATGCCACACGTGTGGACGTTAGTTTTTCGTTATCTTTAGACGATGTCACATGCCAGGGAACTTCTTTTCAGCTGTTGCGTAAGGTTCGAGCACCAGTGACCCCAGATCTTTCTGCAACTTCCGTAGCACCTCCACGAATTTCTTGGCTCTGTCTATGACTTACAGAGCAGACGTGAACAAAGTGGTTCGCAAGAGCATCTTTCAAAACAGGATTTCACCCCTCTTTATATATAAAGCAACAACCGAACAAAGTACGTGCCCGAACGATACAAGATGAAGACGTAGCCGTCTTACAAAGTCGAATACTCAGTACAAGTAGAACACACACGACTACGCTGCCAACAAAAAAGACAGGAAGATCTGAACACCGTGCACACAACGACCAAGTACACCTAAACTCCACGATAACAGCCCCAAGAGGGAGAAGGGCGCCGAGCGTCGCCACTGCCGAGTCCACGGCGGACAAAGGTTTCCACTCGGAGCCCTGACACGGACAGAAGAACCACGACAACTGTGACGCCCGGATAATTAAGCTATAGTAACCCTCTACTAATGTGCCACATCACCATGATTACTGTTGTTAATCTCGCGATGATTCAAATCCTGTTCGAATTCAAATTCAAAATCAAATCAAACTATAAAAGTTTTCAATTGTCAAAACTAAAATGTTATGGGTGTGGCAATTAAACCATAAGTAATATTGGTGGAGAAACCATCTTTTTATAAAATAAGTAAATGTTCTGAAACTTTTAAAACATGGCATAATAGTAATTTAAAATGATTTTCTAATTTGTGAAAAATCCAAAACATTTCAAAAGCCTCCCAAACTTTTTGTGGCAGGGCTCAGTTTTACTAGTATTTGTTTTGTCCACCTCCACATATTTGCAAAGTCATTTGGTGGCTTATTTAAATGCAATTGGAGGCTGTTAAAAGAAAACAATATAAAAGAAAAGCAAAAGATAAAGATAAAAGGAATAGAAAAACCCCTGGCTCCCCACTGGGCCTTGGCCCACTAGAACCACCAGCCGACCTAGCCCCACCCCTCGGTCGTCTTCCTCGTACTGTACACGATCGAGGGCGTGCTCCCACCCGACCACTTCGCCGGCGAGGGGATAAGCCCCGACGCCTCGGGCTCCTCCCCTCCGCCTCACCCACTCCACCCGACGCCTCGATCCCCTCCTCCTCTGCCACTCCACGCACTCCCCACTCCTCTCTCTCTCTCTTGCTCCGCCTCCCTCCCCAGATCCCCTTCAACGAGCTCGTTCGCTTACTGCGTCGCCGTGTCGTCGCCGCTGCCGTGGCCACCGGCCACCTCGAGCGCTGCCAGGTTGCCCACGGGCCCCGCCTCGTCCTCTTCTTCCTCTACGACGAGCTACAAGGACTCGGGCGCCCCGTGACGCCACCCTGAGCCCTCCTTCCTCCTCTGCTTCGCCGGCCGCCGACGCCAAATCCGGCGACCTCGAGCCCTCCCCGAGCCCACTCACGCACACCTACAGGACCACGGTGAGCCCGCGGTCTCCCCCACTCTTCACGTTTTCCACACGCGTCCCTAGTTCTGTTTCCTCCGCCGTTGCCGAACCTCGCCACCGCCGCCGAGCTTCTCGTCGTTGCTACCAACGCCCACGAGTTCCACCGAACCCCGCTTTGTGTTCAGGGCCTCGCGGCGGAGCCGCTTGTGCCCCTGGTTTATCTTGCCGAGCCCCTTAGCGTCGCCTTCGTGCTCACCCGAGCTCCGGCCTCCGCCTCCCTCGTCGCCGGCGTCGTTTCCGGCGACCATTGGACGAGACACCTACACCCAACGACGAGGCATCGCACGGCCATTCGAACGGACCACGCCGCGTCCCTTCCCGTGCCCCGCCCCGCCTCCGCAGCCACCCTGTGGCCTCCCGCCGCTACAGCCGCACCGCGGCTCGCTCCCCTACCCGCGTCCGCTCCCGCCACGCCGCTGTGCTACTGCCGGCCTCGTCACTCGACCGCACCTGTGCCGTAGCCGCTCTGCCCCGCTCCTCTGCTGCTGCCCTATGGCCGCTGGCCCCGCCCGAGTCACCTCCTGCTGCCCCGCCTGCCGCTGGCCACCGTCCCGCGTGCGCCATGCTTCGACCGGTCGCGCCACCCGCTCTCCCAGTGCCCTCCACCGCCCCTGGGCGCGCCCCCCTGCGGCCCCAGCCGCGCCTCGCCGGCGAGCCCGTTCGGGCGACGCCGCGCCCGTCAGGCACCCACGCCCGCACCCGTTTCGCCCGCCCTGCTAAGGCCCCCTGGGCCACTGACATTAGGGGCCCACGCCCCTGTTAAAAAAACGTTTAAAAAATATAACATTAATAATATTATTATTAATTAATTAGTTTAATTAATAACTTAACTTAATTACTTCTGTTTAATTTACCTAATTAACTGGTTTAGTTAATTAATACATGTTAATTAAACTATGACTATGATAGCAGGACCCACACGTCACTTTGACCAGTCAACGCTTTGTTGACTACTGACATCATGATGACGTCAGGCTGACATCATAATTCCAATTTGGAATTAATAATAATTTCAGAAAATGTTTAAAACTTTGAAAAATAATATAAAATAATCCGTAACTTGGATGAAAAAGCTTTCTACATGAAAGTTGCTCAGAACGACAAGACAAATCCGAACACGCGGTCCGTTCGTCCGCCACACGTTCCTAGCATAGCGAACATGCAACTTTTCCCCTCCAGTTCATGTGTCTCACAGACGTTCGGAACCGGGAAAACTTTCTCGGATGTTATCCCCCTTCGCCGGTATCGTGTAGCCTCGTGTTAGAACACGTCTAGCTCTGTCTGTTGTCCTGTTATGCTCTTGCTTGCTATGTATTTACTGTTTCTTCCCCCTCTTCTCTCCGGTAGACCCTGAGACCGCTACCGATGCCGTTGTGATCGACTACGTCGATGACGACCCCTCCTTCTCGCCTGACCAACCAGGCAAGCCCCCCCTTTGATCATCCCGATATCGCCCATTCCATTCTCTCATGCTTGCATTAGATTTTGCTATTGTTATTGATTGCTCCTATTCTGATGCACGGCTTGCTTTTGTAACCTGCTGTTGTACCTTACCTGCTTATCCTAAACTGCTTAGTATAGGTTGGTTAGTGATCCATCAGTGACCCCCCCTTGTCCTTGTTGCCCTGCTTCATCATCGACGCCTCGATCAACGTGATCGACGACCAGAGCCCGACACCTCACATCACATCACGCCCCTTTTGTTGCTCGACTCTACAGAACTACTATCGAGTGCCAAGGGTGATCCCTCATAACGCACTCCTGATGATAATTATGTAGTGTAGCTATTCGGTCGTGGTCATCGAGGGTGATTTCCTCTTTCACCATTCCCAATACGGCTCTGTCGTTCAACACCTCAAGTGTGAACCTCGAGCGTGGTCCCTCTTACATTCACCTTGATGATTACATCGAGTGCAATCCTCCAAGGGTGATTCCTTGGGTTTTCCCCTTGATGTTTGGACACGCGGTTACCTTGACTTTATTGGAGACCTTGGTGAAAGTCGGTGGGCCCGGAGAGCACCCGCGAGATGGTTACGAGGCACGGCCGGGCCGGCAGGCCGCCCCGAGTGGGCTGGGCTAGCCCTTGCCGTATTTCCTCGAGACGGGGCGACGGGGTCACATTATCGTGAGTCTCTGCTCGTCTCCGCAAGCTAATAATACACTATGGTTTAGGCATTTGTTCTGAGTTGGCCCTTGGCCTTTACGCACTAACCACCATGCGAGAATAGTTATGGGCCTCGACGTCGCAGTATCAGCCGAAGCTTTCTTAGACGTCCAGTTCAGCATTGTGGGCCTGTCGGGCCAGTGCCATCCAGTATGAGGTGCTGCTCGTCCCGGCTCGTCGCACAACGACCCGGAGTGCAACGGGTGATGGGCCCAAACCCCGGAGTGCTTAGGATGTAGACCGGCGGGGACCTCTCTGCTGAGCCTAGGTAGGGCTACAACGTGTTGATCTTCCGAGGCCGGGCATTGACCCAGAAAAGTGTGTCCGGCCAGAGTGATCGAGCGTGCTGGAAAACGTGGTGCACCCCTGCAGGGAAGATACATATTCGAATACCGTGTCCACGGTAATGGACGTTCAGACTTATATCTTGATCTAATACAACTAGAAATGGATACTTAAGTTATCTGGCTCTGGGATTGCTTTCTCGCGGGGAGTCGAGGAAGGATCTCTAGGCATTATTGCTACAACATGCTTGATAATTAAACTGCTATTCTTTACTCTTCTTTATGCTGCAAGATGTTTGGAGCTGCTTGAAGATGCTAGTCTTCGATAGGCTAGGACTTCCCCCCCCCTATTCTGGCATTCTGCAGTTCAGTCCACAGATACAGCCCTTTCATTTGATACCAATGCATACTTAGTTTAGATCTGATGCTTGCGAGTACTTTGGATGAGTACTCACGGTTGCTTTGCTTCCCCTTTTCCCCTTCTTTCTTCTTTCTGGTTGTTGCAACCAGATGGTGGATCCCTGAAGCCAGATGCCACCGCCGACGGATACTACTACATGGAGGCCACCGAAGACTAGGAGTAGTTAGGAGGTCCCAGGCAGGAGGCCTTGCCTCTTCGATCGTGTTGCTTTTGTGCTAGCCTTCTTAAGGCATCCTTGTCTAACTTATGTCTGTACTCAGATATTGTTGCTTCCGCTGACTCTTGTGTATCGAGCATGTATTCGAGCCCTCGAGGCCCCTGGCTTGTAATATGAAGCTTGTATTATTTCATTTTGTGTCTAGAGTTGTGTTGTGATATCTTCCCATGAGTCCCTGATCTTGATCGTACACATTTGCGTGTATGGTTAGTGTACGGTCGAATCGGGGGCATCACAAGTTGGTATCAGAGCCGACTGCCTTTAGGAACCCCCTTTCCAACTCCTTGGCCGAAGTTGAGTCTAGTATTTGAAAAATTGTTTTACTAACTTGGCTGTGTGGCTTATGGCCCCATGTCGCCAACTGGGTGGTATTATGATCTTTTATTCCTCATCTATACTCTAGGACTCTGATCTCTCCTCTATTCGGGTTAAATGATTTTGCTAACTCTATACTAGGTTCTCGTGATCACATCCATCCGGAGATTTGTGTTACCCCCTTTCTCGAATTCAGGGTCATGATCCGCTTTACAATGTTCACTGATCGCAGGATCCTTTCATCGAGGGCACCCTGTGTCGTCACTTGCAAATCCCTCGCTCCAATGGTTTTCTCCGACGTTGATGTAGCCTTTGCTATGTCCCGTTCTGATATCCCTCCATCGCGTGCATGCGTGCCGCCTAGTATGTCTATGATGTTTCTCTTGTCCGAACTCATTCGAACAACGTGTAACTGGCTCTATCTATGTATCAGTATGTCTTTAATGACTACTGCCTTGTACATACCGCGCCTTTGCTCACTATTCAGTTTACCTCATGAATGAGTCCATACACTTGCTCCATCCCTTTGCTAAACTACCCCCTGTTGCATTTAAGCTGGATGGTTAGACCCGCTGGTCGTGACCGCCCGAATACATGGCCGGAATTATACAACAGTTTGATGTTGAATCGCCAGTACATGGTATGGTACAAGTCATGGCTCAGTTTCTGCGTCCCAATATGAATCAGCAACCCGCCCTAGTAACTCTGCAATACTTTGCGCGTCTCAACCCTGTCATCTACAGCAGCTTAACTCAGCCCCTTGATGCTAATGACTGGCTTCATGACATCACTTTCAAGTTGAAGTCTGTTGATGTAGCCCCTACCAGCTATGTAACCTTCGCGGCCTATTACTTGAAAGGTCCCGCTGCTCAATCGTGGGACAGCCACTGGCGTTCCTTACCTATTGGAACCACCGTCACTTGGCCGGAATTCCAAGTTGCATTCCGCGGGCCAGTGTCGAACCACCATGGTTAGTCACAACGTCCCCGTTGAACTTGAAGGGATGGAGTTCCATGTTCCCCCTATTGTTTTGAAGTCTTCGAGATATTGACCTCATTCTGGGAATGGAATGGTTGAAATCACACCGCTTCTATCATTTGCGGCACTTAAACCGTCCATCTACTCCATCCTTCGAGTGAGATAGTAAGCTACCATGCTCATCTTGTTCAAAATGCCAAAGCACAGATTTATTCCTTGAATGTGTTAAACGCTTCTCCTCATGAGAGAATTGATAACGCTCCTTCACCAATGTTTGCATTGAAGTTATGGCGACATTTCCTTCTTGGTAATCGTTGCGAGATCTTCACCGATCATCAAAGTCTGAAGTATCTGTTACTCAGCTAGATCTGGATCTCCGTCAACAACGATGAATGGAAACAATTACAGACTATGACTATGGTATTCCTTATACCCTTGACAAGGTTATTGACATGGCCGATACCCTGAGTCGCAAGTCTTATAGCAATAACCCCTTGGCTTTTAAAGCTAAACCCTGGCATGATGACCTCACTTACAGAGAGCACCTGGTCCGCGTTCTCGATCAAGCTGAATGTCGCACCTGTCAGAGGGCCATCAAATTCTTAAATTAAGTGGTCAAATCATTCCGATGATGAAACCACTTGGAAACGCGAGGAGCGTATTCATGATGAATACCCCGTTTTGCTTCCTTCTACCTCCTAAATCTCGGGACGAGATTTCTTGTAGTGGAGGAGAATTGTGACGCCCGGATAATTAAGCTACAGTAACCCTCTACTAATGTGCCACATCACCATGATTACTGTTGTTAATCTCGCGATGATTCAAATCCTGTTCGAATTCAAATTCAAAATCAAATCAAACTATAAAAGTTTTCAATTGTCAAAACTAAAATGTTATGGGTGTGGCACTTAAATCATAAGTAATATTGGTGGAGAAACCATCTTTTTATAAAATATGTAAATGTTCTGAAACTTTTAAAACATGGCAAAATAGTAATTTAAAATGATTTTCTAATTTGTGAAAAATCCAAAACATTTCAAAAGCCTCCCAAACTTTTTGTGGCAGGGCTCAATTTTACTAGTATTTGTTGTGTCCACCTCCACATATTTGCAAAGTCATTTGGTGGCTTATTTAAATGCAATTGGAGGTTGTTAAAAGAAAAACAATATAAAAGAAAAGCAAAAGATAAATATAAAAGGAATAGAAAAACCCCTGGCTCCCCACTGGGCCTTGGCCCACTAGAACCACCAGCCAACCCAGCCCCACCCCTCGGTCGTCTTCCTCGTACTGTACACAACCGAGGGCGTGCTCCCACCCGACCACTTCGCCGGCGAGGGGATAAGCCCCGACGCCACGGGATCCTCCCCTCCGTCTCACCCACTCCCCCCGACGCCTCGGTCCCCTCCTCCTCTGCCACTCCACCCACTCCCCACTCCTCTCTCTCTCTCTCTAGCTCCGCCTCCCTCCGCAGATCCCCTTCAACGAGCTCGTTCGCTCGCTGCGTCGCCGTTTCGTCGCCGTTGCCGTGGCCACCGGCCACCTCGAGCGCTGCCAGGTTGCCCATGGGCCCCGCCTCGTCCTCTTCTTCCTCTACGACGAGCTACAAGGACCCGGGCGCCCCGTGACGCCGCCCCGAGCCCTCCTTCCTCCTCTGCTTCGCCGGCCGCCGACGCCAAATCCGGCGACCTCGAGCCCTCCCCGAGCCCACTCACGCACACCTACAGGACCACGGTGAGCCCGCGGTCTCCCCCACTCTTCCCGTTTTCCACACGCGTCCCTAGTTCCGTTTCCTCCGCCGTTGCCGAACCTCGCCACCGCCGCCGAGCTTCTCGTCGTTGCTACCAACGCCCACGAGTTCCACCGAACCCCGCGTTGTGCTCAGGGCCTCGCGGCGGAGCCGCCTGTGCCCTTGGTTTATCCTGTCGAGCCCCCTAGCACCGCCTTCGTGCTCACCCGAGCTTCGGCCTCCGCCTCCCTCGTCGCCGGCGTCGTTTCCGGCGACCATTGGACGAGCCACCTCCACCCAATGACGAGGCATCGCACGGCCATTCGAACGGACCACGCCGCGCCCCTTCCCGTGCCCCGCCCCGCCTCTGCAGCCGCCCTGTGGCCTCCCGCCGCTGCAGCCCCGCCGCGGCTCGCTCCCCTACCCGCGTCCGCTCCCGCCACGCCGCAGTGCTGCTGCCGGCCTCGTCACTCGACCGCACCTGCGCCGTAGCCGCTCTACCCCGCTCCTCTGCTGCTGGCCCCACCTGAGTCGGCTCCTAATGCCCTGCCTGCCGCTGCCCACCGTCCCGCGCGCGCCATGCTTCGACCGGTCGCGCCACCCGC